>NC_030810.1:46710810-47013840 GCF_001704415.2 Capra hircus
TTTCCTTTTCCAGGGAATCTTCCCAACCCAGGGATGGAACCCTTGGCTCTTGTGTCTTCTGCACTGGTAGGTGGCTTCTTTACCACTAACTCCATCTGGGAAGCCCACTTTATATAAATATGTAGTTATATATCTATATAATGTTTATATAGATATATAAATATACAGAGATATAGATACAAAGATATGTATACACACATACATACATAAATGCAAATTCAGTTTCCAGCAAAGTGTTTAAGTAATTCAGTAGTCTTCACAAATGGTGCTGGGAAAACTGGATACCTATATGCAAATAAAAATGAACACAATCCTTATCTCACACCACACACAGAGTATCATACCTTAAATCTATTTAGTCTTAAGACTATAAACCTTCTATATTAAAATAGAAAAACTCTTGTGATTTCTTTACCCTCTCATTGTTACTGGAAGTACTCCTACAGCTTTTTCTTGTCTTTTGAACATCTAACAAACGTGATTATCTCTTTTGGTCATTATATATAGAAATTCTTTATAGTCTTAAATACCAGGAACAATCTAACTTTTTTTTCTTGAATGTTTGGAGCATAATTTTTCTGAATGTTTAGGTTATAATTTTTTATTAGCAGCAATTACATTTTTATATTTATTGGTGTGTACATTTGTGGAGCTTATTTTTATCATGATAAATCCTTAGGAGAGGATTGATAACATCCCAAATTTGTATCCACAGCCTATACTTCCCCTGGAATTCTAGCCTCATTTATCCAACTGACTGTCATCCCACCTGGATAACCCAATAACACCACAGTATGTTCAAATGGAACTTCAAATTTTCTTTCCCATTCCTGGTTATACCTGCCTTCTCTATTGCAATGTATAATAGTGCCATCCACAAACTCAAGCCAGAAATCAAATGGCCATCCTTAACTCTTCCTTTTCCAATCCATTATCCAGTAATATTAATTCTATTTCCAAAATATTCATTCACTGTATCCATCTCCACAGCTACTATCTTGGTTCGGGTCACTGCCATCATTTACCTAATCTACTGCTATTGTTTTTATTTTTTCTTGGTTTTATCATTTTAAATTTTATTGTGACAATAAGCAAAATTTAAATAGCTTAAATTTTATTTTAAACAAATGATTTAGCTGTGCTGTCTTTGTTGCTGTGTGCGGGCTTCTCACTGTGGTGGCTTCTCTTGTGGCATTCAGGCTCTAGAGTGTGCGAGCTTCAGTAGTTGCAGGGCCTGGGCCCCAGGCTCTAGAGCACAGGCACAGTAGCTGTGGTGCATGGGCTTAGCTGCCCCGAGGCCTGTGGGATCTTCCTGGATCAGAGATTAAACCTGTGTCTCCTGCATTGGTGGATTCTTTACCACTGGGTCACCAGGGAAGCCCATATATTTTTAAATGTTGATGATATTTTCTACACCTGTCCTTATTTTCACTTCCAAATTAACCAATATGGACAGGTTGTGGTGTATGACTTCAGAGTTTTCTTTATGCTCATATAAAGATATGTTCACTTACAATACATGGGTTCCTGCTGCTCTGTTTGCCAGCTCTGAATTACAATCTGAGTAAAATATATTTTACTCTTAGTTTGGATCTCCCTAACTAGTAAAGTTAAATCCATTTTCCCATGTCTATTAACTTTCTTGTTGATTTTTGTGCACTGCCCATTGGATTATCATTATGCTATTAATTTGCAGGAGCTCTTTGGATATTTAGATATCCACTACCTGTTTCTCATTTTCCTACCCTATCATTTTGCTTGTTTTTGTCATGTTTATTACCATATGTAGAAAATTTGTTCAGTAAAATGTTTATCTTTCCCTTTATGATTTTTAGGATTATTGCTTAAGAAAGTTAAAGTTTCTCCTTAATTTCTATACTCGTTACATTTTGGAAAATACTGCTTTAATAATCATGTTTAATCAAATAGATTTAAATTTTTACTTTTTAGCAAATAAAGTGGAAGTTTAACTTTTTTTGGTAATTATATGGCTAACTAGCACTATTAAGTAAATCATAATTCTTCTCTTAAATACCATTTTATCATATACTAAATTTCTATATAGCCTAGAATCTAGGTCTTGCTTTCTAAATATCATTCTTCAATAAGAACCACCAGAGCTCCTTGGAGAAATGACTGATGGATGGCTGAGGCAGGGAAATGATGAGCCTACAGCATCTGTATTATCAAAAATCAGACTGCTCAAAAGACAAAAGGATGGTGATGTCAAAGAAACACAGGAGTCAATGTAAAACAGTTCCCAATGGCTAATTGGAACAATTTGACCAATAAAATATATAATGGAATCCGGAATATAATCCAAATGTAAATATACACAGGTCCATACTGATATAAATGAGTAAATAAATGAGTAAAAAAGAGGCAAACCTGCTTAATATATGTAGATACTCCCCTCTCCAGGAACTGAGACATAGTCCCCCTTATTGAGAGTATGCTTGATTTCATGACTTTCAGGCATTTATTGTGCTTTGAGTTTCAGATACTGCATTTTTAGATAGAAGATTGGTGGCAATCCTGCACCATCAGAAAATGGTTAGTATTTTTAAAAATAAGAGTATTTTAGACTTAAGGTATATATATTGTCGTTTTAGACATAATATCACACACTTAATAGACTTTGGTATAGGGTAAACATAACTTTTATATGCACTAGCAAGCCAGTAAGTTTGTGTGAATCGCTTTACTGTGATACCTGCTTTACTGTGGTGGTCTGGAATTGAACCGGCAGTTATCTCCAACGTATGCCTGTGCTTCCAAAGAACACAGTATTAAAAAGAAAATAGTAGTACCTTTATGACGGAGAAATCTGGCAAACCCTGTCTTAACAAAGTGATGGTTAACATCTCCGCTAATGTCATGTGGATACATCTCTTGATATGTGATGAGGAAGTCACTTCACTCCTACAGTAACCATTCCAAACCCCATAACCCCAGTCTAATCATGAAAAGAAAGTAACAGATAAACCCCAAATGAAGATCATTCTACAGGACACCAGAAAAGTACTCTGGTGCTCAGGTATTCTGTAGAAAACCTGGTAAACTGGTGGAAATTAAAGGAAATCTGGAGTTAACAGTAACGTGTGAATATTGGGTTTCTTGTATTCTTGCAAATTATGCCAAATATTAAGGGTACAGAAACTCTGATTATCTTGGCAAGTTTTCTATATATATAAAATTATCCCCCCAAAGATATATAAGGGTGTATTCTTTTCTGTAATCTCTTTATTCCACTAAGTTACTTATATTTCTAGGTGAATAGTTTTGACGGGCTTAGATCACGAACTCTTTATTGCAAAATTCAGACTTAAATTGAAGTAGGGAAAACCACTAGACCATTAAATGACCTAAATCAAATCCATTACAATTATACAGTGGAAGTGACAAATAGATTCAAAGGATTAGATCTGACAGAGTGCCTGAAGAACTGTGGATGGGGTTTGTAACATTGTATAGGAAGCCATGATCAAAACAATCCCCAAGAAAAAGAAATGCAAAAAGGCAAAATGGTTGCGTGAGGAGGCCTTACAAATAACTGAGAAAAGAGAAGGAAAGGCAAAGGAGAAAAGGAAAGATATACCTATCTAAATGCAGAGTTCCAAAGAATAGCAAGGAGAGATAAGAAAGCCTTCCTCAGTGATGAATGCAAAGAAATAGAGGAAACCAATAGATTGGGAAAGACTAGAGATCTCTTCAACAAAATCAGACATACCAAGGAAACATTCCAAGCAAAGATGCGCACAATAAAGGACAGAAATGGTGTGGCTCTAACAGAAGCAGAAGATAATTAAGAAGATGTGGCAAGAATACACGTAAGAACTATACAGAAAAGATCTTAATGACCCAGATAACCACAATGGTGTGATCACTCACCTAGAGCCAGACATCCTGGAATGCAAAGTCAAGTGGGCCTTAGGAAGCATCACCACGAACAAAGCTAGTGATGGTGATGGAATTCCAGCTGAGCTATTTCAAATCCTAAAAGATGCTGTGAAAATGCTGCACTCAATATGCCAACAAATTTGGAAAACTCAGCAGTGGCCACTGGACTAGAAAAGGTCAGTTTTCATTCCAATCCCATTCCAATCCAATCGTGCAGTTCAAACTACTGCACAATTGCGCTCATCCCATATGCTAGCAAACTAATGCTCAAAATTCTCTAAGTTAGCCTTCAGGAGTATGTGAACTGAAAACTTGGATTTTCAAGCTAGATTTAGAAAAGGCAGAGGACCCAGAGATTAAATTGCCAAGATCCGTTGGATCAAAGAAAAAGCAAGAGTTCCAAAAAAACTGCCACTTCTGCTTTACTGACTACTCCAAAGCCTTTGACTCTGTGGATCACAACAACCTGAGGAAAATTCTTCAAGAGATGGGAATACCAGACCACTTGATCTGCCTCCTGAGAAATTTGTATGCAGGTCAAGGAGCAACAGTTAGAACCAGACATGCAAAAACAGACTGGTTTCAAATTGGGAAAGGAGTACATCAAGGCTGTATAGTTGCCCTGCTTATTTAACTTATATGCAAAATACATCTTGTGAAAGGCCAGGCTAGATGAAGCACAACCTGGAATCAAGATTGCCAGGAGAAATATCAATAACCTGAGATATGCAGACACCACCCTTATGGCAGAAAGAGAAGAGGGACTCAAGAGCCTCTTGATTAAAGTGAAAGAGGAGTGAAAAACCTGGCTTAAAACTCAACATTCAAGAAAGATCATGGCATCTGGTTCCATCAGTTCATGGCAAATAGAAGGGGAAACAATGGCAACCATGACAGACTTTATTTTCTTGGGCTCCAAAATCACTACAGATGGTGACTGCAGCCATTAAAAGATGCTTGCTCCTTGGAAGAAACATATGACAAACCTAAACAGCATATTAAAAAGCAGACATTTTGCCAACAAAGGCCTGCCAGTCAAAGCTATGGTTTCTCCAGTAGTAATGTATGGATGTGAGCTGGACTATAAAGCTGAGTGCTGATGAATTGATGTTTTTGAACCGTGGTGTTGAAGACTCTTGAGTCCCTTGGACTGCAGAATCAAACCAGTCAATCCTAATGGAAATCAGTCCTGAATATTCAATGGAAAGACTTGCTGAAACTCCAGGACTTTGGCCATCTGATGCAAAGAACTGACTCATTGGTGAAAGACCCTGATGCTGGGCAAGACTGAAAGCAGAAGGGGACAACAGATGATGATATGGTTGAATGGCATCACAGACTTGACGGAGAAGTTTAAGCAAGCTCAGGGAGTTGGTGATGGACAGGGAAGCCTGGAGTGCTGCAGTCCATGGGGTTGCAAGGAGTCAGACATGACTGAGTGACCAAACTGAACTGAGCTTCATGTAAACAGCATCAAATAGAGCACACATACTTAAACTCCCCAAGTGTATTTGAAGGGTGTTTTTTGTTGCTAGTGAGTTCTGTGTCAATTAGGTCAAGTTGACTGATTTCCCCATTTTTGCCATACAGTTCTATCAAGTTTTGCTTCATGTTTTCAACTATTACATGCATAAACGCTTATGATTGATTATGCTTTTGACTTACGTGATTTATTCCTATTCTTTCCTCAGTTTTTACTACAACTATAGTATTTCCACCCTTTCACTTCCAACCTATTTGTAGCTTTATGTTCACAATAGATTTAAGAGCATATGTGTCTTGCTCCATTTATCTAGTGTGACAATCTCCTTTAATATGGTATTTGAACAGTGGTTGGGCTTAAACCTACTACCATTTTCCATCACGTTTCTTTTTTCTGCCTCCTTTTGCACTATTTGTGATTCCATTTTTTCCCTTTTTAAGTGTATTATGTGTAACTCCTGGTTAGGTTCAGTGGTGCTTTTATAGCATACATCTTATCAAAGTACCTTCAAGATATGTACAACTTTGTTTATAACCCTACAAATGGCTCCATGGCTTCCATTTCCCCCCTTTTGACCTGAGCAACTTCTGCTGTTTACTTGCACCTAAATCTCACAGTCTATTTGCTTTAAACAACTATCTTTTAGTGACTTAAAAAAAAAATCTAATTTTTGTATGAGAGACTCCACTTTGGAGAAGTTTATACATTTGAACGGGTATATATAGAATAGTAGGCCGATTTTTTAAAATACCTTTAAAGATACTGCATGATCTTCTGTTTTTCACTGTTCAGACAGTACTGGCTGTCATCCTTATCATTTCTCTATAAACGACTTTTTCTCTGGCTGCTTTTCATCTTTATCACAGGCTTTCAACAACTTGATTATGAATAGATCTGCTTAAATTTCTGTATCTATGCTTAGACCTTGATACGGAATGCTTTGTGAGAAGCATTTAAACTCAAGGATTTTACATCAAGTGTTTTAGATTCATTTCCATAATTTGGGGAAAATATTACAAGTGAAATTTCCCAATATCCTCTTGGCATTTTTTCTATTGCAGGGTTTTAGTAATGCAGGTGCCCGCACCGGGTTATGCAGCCTGAGAAGTACTTACAGGGTCTTCATTTCTGGTAGAGAATTAACGAGAATACTTTGCAACCTTTCCTCTTTAGTGTTTCTTATGTATTAAGAACAGTGTGATTATACAGCAATGCAATTCTGTAATTCCAACCAAACCATTTACAAAGGTGCAGATATTTAACTTTCTCTGATCATGGTCACTAGTATCACACTAAAATTCTTAAACTCTAATAGCCACATAATCTAAATTACAATAAGATGATTTATCTTTTCTTCTCAGAATTCTGATGTGAAGTATTTAAGCATTGAAAAGGCAACATTTTCAGCAGATTTGAATAACTAGAGGTAATGTCATTAAGAGGATTAATGTAATTACTAATTTATAAGATTTGTGGCATACACATCACTTCCATGTTTTCTTCAGATCTTTAGTTCACTAAAGAGCAAATAACTCCTAATTTCAGTTCAGTCGCTCAGTCGTGTCTGACTCTTTGCAACCCCATGAATCACAGCACGCGAGGCCTCCCTATCCATCACCATCTCCCGGAGTTCACTCAGACTCACGTCCATTGAGTCCGTGATGCCATCCAGCCATCTCATCCTCGGTCGTCCCCTTCTCTTCCTGCCCCCAATCCCTCCCAGCATGAGTCTTTTCCAATGAGTCAACTCTTCGCATGAAGTGGCCAAAGTACTGGAGCTTCAGCTTTAGCATCATTCCTTCCAAAGAAATCCCAGGGTTGATCTCCTTCAGAACTCCTAATTTACATTTCTTATAATAAATGTCCAAATCTTTGCCAATAAAATGAACTTCACTGTTGTAGTTACCAATCAATAATATTTTATGCTATTTTCTATTAAAAGCTTTTAGGGCCTCAAAACCTATTAAATACGGTTGTAGTCTATGTTTACTGTTCTAAAATTTTAAGTAAATATATGACAGTATTTTAATAAACACAAAGGCTTATTTTTAAACTCATTGCTTACTTTGCAAATGACACACTCCAATGTACTTAGTTCCAAGAGTTATACATTCTAAAGGAATTCAATTTACCAATTCATAAGCAAATTTGCTTAGGTTGGTATTTTTGCAGAGACATGTTAGGAATAAACCAAGAGCTTACTAAAATTCTCTTGCTGCTGCTGCTAAGTTGCTTCAGTTGTGTCCGACTCTATGCAACCCCACAGACGGCAGCCCACCAGGCTCTGCCATCCCAGGATCAGAGTAATTCTGTGCTTCTGTCCTTGGGAATATAAAAAGAAACTAAACAAATTTCAAAACATGTACCAGTAAGGCTTGGTTTCCAATCTTCTCTTCAGCTCAGTTCAGTTGCTCAGAAGTGTCCAACTCTTTACAACCCCATGGAAACCTTCTTTTAGCTGTTTACAATAAACCTAAGTTGGTGTTTTACCGGGCTTTCTGCTGGCTTAGATGGTAAAGAATCTGCCTATAAGGCAGGAGACCTGGGTTCAAACCCTGGGTTGGGAAGTTCCTCTGGAGAAGGAAATGGCCACCCACTCCAGTATTCTTGCCTGGAGAGTTTCACGGACAAAGGAGCCTGGCAGGCTACAATCCATGGGGTTGCAAAGAGTTGGAGCCAACTGAGTGACTTAACCCTTTTATGTTGGCATACACCGAAGGCAACAGTGTTTACATGCAATTTCTACAGATTCTATACTACACTGAAACATACAGCTGGATGAGTAAATGCAAACCTTATTAGCTTGTGATGAAATGGAACTATTAAACTGAAAAAAAAAAAAAAAAAAGTCCAGTTTGGCAACTGGCTATCATAACTTCAGAAAGAAAACTCCTGCAACCAAATGTTTTCCAGTAAAGAATAAGCATTTCCTTCAATAAGTATTGGAGGAAAAAGCTGACTGAACTCTTTAAGAAACATGAGATATTTATATTTATTCCCTTGTCAAACACTGGGTGCTAGCTATAGAATGCTGAGCGAGCTAGAAATACTGGGTAAAAGACTTTCAAGAAATTCACCTGAACTATGGAAACTCAGGAATCATGGAGAGCATCTGAGTGTTTTGAATCGAGTCATGAAGATCAAGTGAAAAAGGGATGGTAATGAGATGTGTACAGGGCATAGGAAACTTGCACATAGATGGAAATTTATCACAAGTAGTCAGCATGGCTCATGGGGATAGCTATATAGGCTTTGTGCCCAGTTTGCTGGAACTGGCAGGGGAAAGGGAAGGTGTGGTAGTCACAAGATTTTAGTTTAACCCTGAGAACCATAGGAAAATTTTTAAACAAGGAAATTATATGAACATAAACAGCTAAAAACCACTCTGAGTACTGAAAGGATAACTACTTGGTTAAATATCATTTAGCAGACTGTGGAAGACCTCTACTATATCTAAGAGAGGTAGTGAGTGAGTGCTGGTCGCTCCGTTGTGCCCAACTCTTTGGAATCCCAAGGACTGTAGCTTGCTAGGCTCCTCTGTCCATGGGATTCTCCAAGCAAGAATACTGGGAGTGGATGTTCATTCCCTTCTCCAGATGATCTTCCCAACCCAGTGATCGAACCCAGGTCTCCTGCATTGAAGGCGGATTCTTTACCGTCTGCATACGCCATATGCCAGCCTGCCACTGCTACTGCTGCTAAGTCGCTTCATCAGTGTACGACTCTGTGTGACCCCATAGACGGCAGCCCACCAGGCTCCCCCATCCATGGGATTTTCCAGGAAAGAGTTCTGGAGTGGGCTGCCACTGCCTTCTCTGATTCAAAGTTAAATCAGATTTATTGGAGGTGGGAAGGCAAAAGAGAAATCTAAGATGACTCTCCACCCTACCTTACTGATAATGTTGTTTATCAATGTGAAATATACTAGTTTTGATGGACAGATTGCATGGGTAGAAATTAGATATGTTGAAACCGTTTGACATTTAAAAAGAAGGCATATAGTATGCAGTTTAATGGATCTGGTGCTATAGAAAGGGTTGAGTAGGAACACTTTAGTATTACCATACAAAATATCTGAGCCCACGGGTAGGGAGGAATATTCAGTTAATTGCTGTATACTCATACGCTAGTCATAAAAATGTCCAATGTCATACAGCTTCCATGAAGTAAAAATTCAAATCTGGCTCTCTGATTCCAGGGAAAGAGTACAGATAGAAATGCACTATCATTGCCAAATCCACCACTGGGATCACACCCACTCACTTCATATTACATTCGCGCCAGAGGTACTCAGTCTCTGATAATGGCACAGAGAACAGGTCACAGATGTTTCAGTTTGTGGGTAGGTACAAAACTCTTTGTTCTGACTGCCCGATTAAGGTCTTTAATTATCACTGTTTTTAGGCACTTTTCAATGTGGCGCAGTTTATTTCTGACAGCATTATTACTCAGTCCCTTCTTTTTCTAAGGTTTTAAACCACCAAAGTATTTTGGACCTCCTAGAACACAATCAAATCTTGAGGCTCCACAAATTAGCTCACCTTATTCATCAGTAAACCTGTCCTTCAAGACTGCTCAAGTCAATTCCTTAAGAGTTTGCCTCTTCATTCAGACAAGACTGATTTTCTCCCCACTTTAGCAGAGACTTTATTGCTTCTATAAGTAAGACTATTTCCCCACTAGATTGAGATTATGTGAAAGGGGTTGTCCTACATACATTTTGGCTTCAAATCCAGGTCTTATTCAGTTGAATAATGTATATACCATCATTCTTCTTATGTATATTTTAATCATTCATTTATGTATAAGTTACCAGTTATTGTTATTTTCTTATGCTAGTATGTTTACTTTGCTAAATACAAGCATTTGTAAACTATTAGTTATCACATGTTCATCTTTTAACCATGTGCAATGCTACAACACCCTCTTGTAAGCATCCGTGTGGTTCAATGTGGCTGGGAAAAAAAAACTGTGTTGGCTCTAATGCCACCTGAATTCATTCTTACTGATATTATATTTAACTGTCAAGGTTCCTCCTTAAGGTCAAAGCTATCACCATCACCAAGGTCTAGATTTTATTCCTTCAACTACCTGATGATAAACCTCCCTCTCCAACAATTCTTCCTTCCTTCCCTTTCTCCATCATCTACCAGAGAATGGAGGCAAGTCAAAGGTTAAGAGTCAATCTGAAAAAGACACTCAATGGCCAAAGTTGGAAGTTTGAGCAGAAAATAACACAGCATTCAACTATGACTTAAAGAATAAATATGCAGAAGTCCATACAAGTGTAAATAAATAGGAGACAAATCTACAAGTGAATTCAAATATGCGTAGACAGCCTTTTCCCACAGGGGGGTGGAATTTAATTCTCCCCATCCCTACTCTGAAGGTGAGCTACACTTAGTGACTTGCTAACAAAGAATGGAGTAGATTAAGGGGAAAAAACTGAACTACAATGGTGATTTCAGGCAATTTCTGTAAGAAGGGCACTTTTCTTCTGTGGTATCTGCTCTGAAACTCAAAAACTCAGTCCAATCACAAGAAAAACCAGACAAACTCAGAATGAGGGACATTCTAAAGGATACCCAGCCAGTACTCCTCTTAAGTCATCAAAGGCAAGCAAAGAATGACAACCTGTCAGACCAGAGGAGACTGGAGATATATGAGAAACAAGTGGAAGTGTAATGTAGCACCCTGGATTAGAGTAATGGAAAAATACTGAAATTCAAATAAAACCTGTACTGTAAGTAACAGTAACATATCGATGTTGGTTTCTTAGCTTTGACAAACTCACAGAGTGATATGCTAATGATGGTGGAGACTGGGTGGGAGCACATGGGAACTTTCTGTTCAACCTTTGCAACTTTTCTGTAAAGTTTTTTTAATTTATTTTAATTGGAGGTTAATTACTTTACAATATTGTATTCAAAATAGTATGTCTACTTATCCACCTACCTATAAAAGACCAAAATTAACACCTTCTTACTAAATCAGATTTTTTAAAAAATCTATTTGACTTAACATTTATCTCCTCAAACAGGTTATTTGGTTGTTACTAGAGGTAATACTGGTATCTGCCATGAGGCTTGGGGATGAATCCCCATTAAGCCACTCCTGTGGTTCCCTTGGGCAAATTTTAATTTCCTTAAACTGTAATCTGTTTGTAAAACATGGGATGATATATAATAGTATGTAAAGATGACAGGAAGAATTAGCCAGGAAATCAGTATTACATACCTTCAACTGCCTTTAAACAAAACTCCATTGTTTCCCAGAAATAAAACTATTTCCAGTTTAGGAAAGCTATCAAGTTATTTCCATTAAAAAACAAAACATCTAACAATTATGTCAAAATTGTTAGGGAAGAAGAGAGAAATTTCATACCTTCTTACCAGCATCTATTAAAACAGCACTGGCTGTGGAAGCCAAATATCAAGAAGATGTGAGAAAAAAAAAATCAGTTTTACCTTGGTATATGTGCTAGAGAGTTTTCTGCTTACAGCTTGCTCTGAACTTGGAATCTGTTGCCAATACCAACTATTCAATATTGTTTAGATAAAAGGATTCTAAATAGAAATTAAGAACACTTAACAGTTAAAAAGATACCTGTTAAGTGCTAAGAAGCACACTATGACATGTTATTTGCCACATGGAATAAGATATGTTCTGGTGCAGAGTGTTCAACTAGTTTGGGTACTCTCTGTTTAAAAAAAGTCAAAAATTGCTGAGTGACAAAGATTATAGTGATCATGGCTTTGGCATGTTTTAAACCAAACATTCATATATAAAAATAAGGTGACTTTACATAAAGGTAAGTGAACACAGGGAGTCTAAAATGCACAATCAAAAGTAATAAACCAGACTGCAAATAGTTTAAAAATGAACGTTAAATCAGAGCTTAAAAATTCTAATTTATTTCTAACAAACATCACTTGATGCTTGACTCACAAGCTTTATTTACATTTGTCGACAGCATCATTTCCTTATGAAATATACTAGTACAGCTTAAACCAAATAAAATCATAATCATTCAAATTGTCTGTAAACTACTATTAGCTAAGTTTATAACCTTGCATTTGCTTATTAGTACAGTCAAAGTTTTAAATACAGAAAGCACAAGAATAAACCAACAATAGCATGTAGAATCTAGAAGATCATCTGGGCAATTTAGAAGGTGGACTTTCAAGAAGTCTGAGGCACAATTACAAGAGAGTAAAAGTTCTTGTGCAACCTACAGTAAATGTAGCAAAAAAAATTAAAGACATAAAAAAAGCAGGGGAAGTTTACTGTAAAAATATCATCAAAATATTTCTACATACGCTATTTTGCTTTCATCTTTAGATAAACTGAAGAGAAAAATCACTCATTTTAAAATAAAGAACAAATGTAATTTTTATCTGTCTACTAAGTACCTTAAAACATTTTAATTTTCAGTTGCAGTAGACATGAATGTTAAGGAAAAACAAACAAAAAACAAAAACAAAAAATGTGGGTATTGATTTCCATGCACAAAAAGTTCCCAAGCACATCTGTCAACTTCCCTTAATATACTTACCTTGCATTGTCACTGAAGATACTGTTAAGAGAAACCTTTTTTTAAAAACCAGAAGACAAAATAGAGCTCAAATGACCAGGTTTTGAGAAATAAAACAAATCTTGAAAGTATTTTAAGCCATAAGTAATTTCAAGTGAATAGTAGCAATTATTTCTGCTTATGTCATGAGGAAATAAGCATTTGTTACTCAGGAGAAAATTTTGTGCAGTGTTTAAACACCTTAAAGCAAATGTTCATTTAAATTCACAATGTCTTGTCTCTGTTGGTCTTATACCCAAAGAGAAATATATTCCAAAGCTTTCTTCAATTTATTCATTAACTAGGATTTAATTTTGTCTATCCTATTGTGTGATAACTGACTTTTTAAAAGGTATCACACAAAGGTTCTGAAAACATTAAACACTTATATATGTTTTTCTCATCAACCACATTAGTAGAGATGAACTGCTAGGCATTCTTGTTCAAAATCAGTGTGTCAGAAAGGCAGAAACTAATATCTTTCTCCTCTGCAATTCACAAAACTTTTCTGTATTAAACTTGGTGGTGCAAGAAGTAAAACTAGATAGAGACAATGATTCTAAGGCACCCTTAACAGGGAATTTCAAAATAAAGAAGTTTCTAGTTAACTGTTAAACAATCTGTTAAACTTTTTCTAGTAAGAATCACTTTGAAACAGGTTAACAAATAGGCTGAGTCCTTTCCCCAGATTAACATAAACAGATTGTTTCCAACTACTTTACCACAGTCTTGCCTCCATGCCCAAAGTCCAGACAAGCCTAGATAATGCTCATATTTGGAGATGAGAAAAACAAGAGTTTAAGTTAGAAAACAAAGTACTTTGTTATAGCTGAGATGTTATAGCTTAAAAAAACAAATGGATGTAAATAATGAATGACAAACAAAGCATCTATTTTGGGACATCATGGCTTAAAATACTGTTTACTTTTAACTTCACAAATAAACACAGCTGTATTTTTCTGAAAAGCAATGAAAGGCATGCACCTCTACTAGCAGAGTTAGCACTTCTGACCAAGTAAGACACCAACTTCTTAAAAAATATGCTTCATGCATTATATTGGACTTTTTTTTAAGATGTAAATTTTAATACATTATTTCTTTTTTGAACTTGAACGGGAACCAGAATGGGATGATCCAGAAGGTGACCTGTGGTGCCTGTAAGACATAATGGGGAAAACAGGTAATCTAGTAAGCTGGAGCTGAATATCAACTTCCTTTATATGACTTTGAGAATAGGAAAAATTAAACCTCATTAAACTGGTAAAAGGAATAATTAAAATCTAAGATATAAACTTATACACATAAAATGAACTAGTATTTAACTTTGGATATGAGCCCAGTAGCAGTGCAACCATAATTAAAAAATCTCTTAAGATATAGCCACCTCTCAATTATTTAGGGCAATGAAGGAAAGCCTTGCAAAGTTGTATACAACTACAGATTAATACAACAAAGGCATATAAACTGGGTAATGGCAGTGTGACTAAATCGTTCTTTCTGATATACTGTACATAGTGTGGTAAAGCTATACGTAAAACAGATATAGCAAGGCTTCTGACTGTGTATGCGAATATATATCCAAAAATAATTATGTTTTGGAAATCTAGGTCGCACAAGATGACTGTACAATTAAGTTACAGGATTATATTCATGCAGCTAGTATGAATAAGTCAATATATCAACCTGGGTAAAGTAGTGGTGTTCCGAGGGGTTGGCCCTGGGCTCAGGGTTGTTTAGTGTTTTCACCAATCACCTGGCTTATGGAATAGAGAACATGTTCATTAAGTTTAGATGACAACAAACTAGGGGGATTATATGTGGCTAAGATAAAAATTTGAAGAAGTGGTAAAAAAGCAACAGAATGAATTTCATAAAGTACGGAGTAATTTTTTTTAAAACAAAGGAATAAATGCACAGAAATGAAACTAGCTGTGTGTAACCTTGATATCTACACTTCAAAATGGGAAGACGCAAAACCAATCATTATGTACAAGAAGAGGTTAACTCTAGCATTGACAGGAAAAATCAGATTTTATCTAATCCTTACTTTTCACAAGCCGAAGGGATATAAAAATTTGCAAAGATTATTAAGGAAGCCATTAAAATGGCTATATAATTAGACACTGAGGAAAAAGAGAAAAATAATGAAACTGAATAATTATTTAGTCTGCTTCAGAAAAGGCTGACAGATGACACACTCTCCAAATTTTAAAAATATCAACACAGGTAAAGTAATCTAGTCAAGATCTGTTTCTACAAAAAAGGAATTCGGACTGAAAGATAAAAATATATTAGCTATAAGAACAATTTCTTTATAAAGGGAACAAAAACAACAATTTGTTGTGGAAATGTATTTATACATATTTAAATAAGGACAGACTTCCAATTATCTGTAATAGTTAATTAGCTTATTAGATGCCCTAGAATCCTACAGTTTCTAATATTTAATGTAAAACAGATAGCATAAATTAATACTTATACAAATCAATCTCTAAATTACATCAACACACAGCTTTTGAATTAGAAACTTAAGAGACAGAAATAACCGAGAGTTGGCTATAATAATTATATATGAAAATAAAAATTTAAACAATAAAATAATCAGAGAGTGGAAGAGAGTAGCTTGATCTACTTTTCTAAACAACCTGATTAAAACACATAGAGTAAACAAAGTAATTAATCTGTTTTTTGAAGTTCACAGTTGAGTTTAAAGTGGGTAACAAAGGAGATAATGAAAACCTAATCCTTGACTAAGTTCAGTTAATCTACTAAACACACTTAAGAACACCCATTCTTATTTCTACAGAAACCCAAACCTTTCAGGTGACCGTGATCTTGTTCGTCTTTTTTTTCGATCACCAGATGAAGAAGATCTAGAACGACTTCTCTTTCTGTTCCTCTCAGGAGATGATGATGAACTTGAGTAAGATCTTTTTCGTGGGGAAGAAGAACCCCTGTGGGACCTGGAGCTGGATCTTCATTGATTGAGAAACAAATCAAACATTTCATTAAAAGAAGAAATGAGGCAGATGGTTTAGTTTCTAGCTCCAAAAATAAACAATTTATAGCTACAGAAATTTTATAAGAAAGAATACTTACTGCTTACTCAACAGAAGACTTCTGGTTCAACCATGAAATCAATTCTATTTAATTTAAATTCACCACTAGGTAAGTGCTCACTACTTTAATTAAAAACTAGTCTAATGTATTAAAATAGAATCTTAAATTCGTTTTCTAAAATTTAAAGGCTTCCATTTTAAAGTGTAAGAAGCAAAACTAACAGGTAAGCATTTATATAACTTTATGTCTAGAAACTACATCCTTCCATTTGGGGAAAAAATATGTATTATACAACTTCCTGAAGAAAATAATAACAGTTTGTTGTGGAATTAAGCAACTTAATAGTTAAGTTGCTTTAGTAAAAGCAGGTATACGAGGACAAAATGACATAAAACAGTAGCTATTAAACCATTAAAACATTCAAAGAAAAATAAAGTAACTTTAAAACTTGATTAACAGTATTTGTTTTTATGAAGGATTACTATCCATGAAGTATGAAGTGTTGACATTCACATGTTTCAGGTAGAGGTAAATGTGCAAATGTTTAAATACAGTATTTCTTCATTTACGTATTTTGGTTGAAGTAATTTAGCTCAAACTTCCCAAAAAATTCACCTTTGGGCTTAAAATAAAATCAGAAAGCCCAAAAGGAGAATTCTTTGGAAAGTTATAAGCAATGAAAAAAATGTTTGAAAAGAATATGAAGGCTGTTCTGTAAACCTTAAAGTGCTTCCCAAAGGAACTAGGACCTAAGGATCTTCATCTAAGAAGCACTCAAATAAAAGAACTGAAACACTGATAATACATAATAACAATAATCTAACTTGCTTTCTATCATATTAACTTAATACAAGTGTGTATATCATTCTTCTTAATATTATCGAATTGTAGTTGCCCTCTAATGCTACAGATTTGGCTCTAAAATAAGGTATTAAGCAATTATTTTTACCAACTAGCTAACACTACACTTCAGTGTAATTCCATTTAAGTGGGATTTTAGTTATTTTCTTATTCTTGTTAGATGTTTTTAATAGATCAACAAATTAAATTAAAAAGAATGGCAGCATATTTTGACCAAGTCTAGAAAAAACTTTAAGAGACCAAAAGCTAGTTTCTCACTTGCTTCTTTACAAATTATTTTTCCCTCTGCAGTGCTAACTAAATGCAACCTGAAGTTAACAAAAATGCTTCAAGATCACATTCTACCTAAACCACCAACCAACTATTTAATTTGTGGAATTTAAGTGTCTATACTTCTTACATACTACACACACTGTGTATAATATTCCTTGTTGTATTACAGAGAAGTGAAAATAAAACCCACTTTATCTGATGTAAATTACAGAATTATTTCTGTAAATACTGAAATAATTGCCTTGCAAAACTGTGTTGAGGCAGTTATTTTTCTACCTTTTAAACATGAAGTAAACTTTTTCTTTTTATCTGCATACTTATTATAATTCCTACTGCAAAATAACTTTAATGAGTAGGCATTTGGTGATAAACCTCGGCTGCATCTTCCCATTTCATCACATTTTAGCACAAAAATAGCAAACCTTGCACAATGCAAAATAACCACCTTAATTCAATCATGGGAATGTCTTGGCACACTGCTGGCAATGGAGACATCTCACGGTGAGAAAATTAAGCTGAGGCAAGAGCATTAGTTTTCTAATGCTAAAATAAAATTGACAAATAGAAGCAAAATAAGAGGAAAAAAAGCAACGCCTTCTGCAGCCTTTAAATATTTTCTCTCTCTGCTTTACAGAGAGATGCTACCTCATTCACCTTGATTTCGACCCACGAGATCTCGAACGTTCTCTGGAACTGGAACGAGATCTTGACTGCGAACTGGAAGAACTTCTTGAACGCGACCTGGAACAACATGGAAGGATATTTTTTTCCAGGACCATTTAATTAAGCTTTGTGATATGAACACTGAAAGAAAACTATGCATTAGGATTCATTTTCATATAATAACTATTTGGGATATATATTTTCAAAACACAGTATTTTAAGGTTCATTTAAAACTTTTAATCTGTATTAACAATTATGCCAAAACTTTAATAATTTTTGAAAATAATCAACTACTTTTCAAGTTCACGGGATCACAAAGAGTTGGACATGACTTTGCGAGACTGAACAACTTTCCAAGTTTGACAAGATTTCTTTAAAAACGCTTTTAAGATTGTACAGATAAAATTCAATACTTTTTTTTAAAAAAAGTATTGAAAAAAGTATTGAATACTTTTTGTTCACAATTACTTAAAAGTAACCTGGGAGGGACTGATACATTCAGGAATATGGCAGTTTATATTTAACTTGAAATCTATTTTCTTGGTCATTAGTTAGCATAAAGCTTCAGTACTGACATGGTATGTTTTTAACCTGTATGTTTTCTGTCTACTCAAAGATTTGAGAATTAAAGGGAAACTACACTGATAATCCTGTCACTGTTTTAGGAAATTACTGAAAAATGACAGGAAATACGGTCCACTTCCATTTAAAGAGTCAACAAATTAAATAAATTTCATTTAGTAATTTAATTTATACTTAATTTGTTCCTGAAAATAACAATTTGCAGAAAAACATTAACTTTTACCTTAAAAGTATCTTTATAACACTGCTAAGTTTTCAGGCTTTACAATAACTCAAAAATTACCTAAGTACTTAGCTAATATTTTATTCCTAAATACAGTTGAAATTAATTGCACATAGTTTCACTTAACTAAATAGGAGTTCTTCAAGGGAATTTTGCTTACATAAAGTGTTGCTTTTTCTCAACTAAAACTTTTTATTGTTGACTACACAATCAGTGACTTTTTATTAAAACTTTACATTACTAACAAAATAATATGCAAGTATAACACAAATTAAATCCTCTAATTTATTCCTGGACAGCTCTAAAGTATGAGCATTAGGATAATAGAATACAGACAAATTTCTCCTGTATTCAGAGTACCTATGCCAAATAAAACACTGTAATAAGCAGCAGTTCAATCAATGCCTAGAAAATTTCTGTACTAGTGTTTAAAATCATCAGTGGAAATAGAAATCTTCACTTTGAGTTTTCTGAATGTAAAACTGTCTCTTTAGATAATTAAGTATCTATAATAATGATTTAATTGAATTTTTAGAGTCTATTTTAATAAAAGGCATGGTGCTAAACTGGACTAAGGAAGTTTCATATTAAAATTCTGTACTTCTGAAATACTCGATAATAACTTCACGGCACTAAGATAGAAAAAAAATGATCTTTTAAATGGTAACTTGAATGAAAACTCTAAAATAAAAGGAAAGTTTAGTTAAGAAAAACAAAATTTATAAGTAAAGAAGTTAGATACTGACATTTTGACTGGTGTTACCCTTGACCTGTACCCGTTTACCTGGACCTAGACCTTGAACTGGAGGGGGAGGATGAGCGTGATGAAGATCGTGAGTGTGAAGACCGAGACTTTGAACGACTTCGTCTGTTAGATTTCTTTTTATTACTATCTTCTTCTTCACTGGCATCAAGATTATATTTTGAGAGATCAGCATCATCTTCATCCTCATCCTAACAAAAATCCACAATCAATTATATTTAGACCTTGAGGTATCAATGTTGTCTACTAGGAATGATGAATAGTTCTATGTAATGGACATCTTCATATGAACATATTTTATAACTAACATCTCAACAAATTCACTCACAATCCTGAAATCTGACTACTACATTCCTGATCTCAGCTAAACAGACTGAATGACTGTCTCAGGCATTTCAAAGATGTAAATGTAGAAATCATACTCATTTTCTTTTTCACACAATGTATTACCATATAAACTGTCAAGAATAAAAGTTCTTAAATGCATCTCCTTTAAGACTTAGTTCAGAACTTCATTCCTTTCTCTAGTACACCCTTTTAGGAAGTCTAACTGTGGGAATTCATTCTGTCTCCCCAATATTTCAGTATGTTGACAGTCATCTCTAAAACACAGATTAGATAAATATACCTCACTTGTTTCTTTTTCAAACTTGTTCCATATTGTTTTATGTGCATTTGAGGGCCTCCTATGGTCAGACCTCAAAGCACCCTTAATCTGGATCTATTCATCCATAAAAGTTTACACTGAGGCCCCACAGAATAAACATCACCAGACTTGATGTGTTTGCTGACCCCCTTATTACCTTCTCCCCTCTGTTCTAACCACACTAGCCCATGTATGATTTTTTGGATGTTGCTGGCTTGTTTCCTACTATGGGAAACTTTATTTGTTGTTTTCACTGCCCTAAAAATGCTCTGATCCCAGCCCTTACAGTGGGCTCCATCATATCACTCATCACTAAAGTCTCAACACAAATTTCACTGTCTCAGAAATCCCCCATTCACTGAAACCAAAGTAGCTCTTCTAATGATCTACCACATCATGCATCTTCATAATATTATTGCTATTGAAATTATACTGTTTCTGTCTTTTCCTCTCTGCAATTTAAGTTAAGAGAAGCATGTTCTGTCTCAGTCACTACTGTATATCTCAAGTCAGAATAACGCTTGGTAAAACAGATCATAATTTTTGTGGAAACAAATGATGACACTGTAGAACACATCTTCACCATAAGCCAAAGGTTGTCAAAGACATTCATATGCCATAGCTTGAACAAGACAAAGGGGAAATACGGTAAGGAAAGAAGCTACCTCATCTAATTTATATTTAGAAAGATCTTCATCCTCATCCTCTTCTTCTCCCTCAGACTCTTTATCTTCAACTTCCTTTAAAATAGACGCAGGACCAACTGCCTTCCCTCTGTATTTTTTCTTCTTACGTCCAAACTAGAGAAAAAGTTTCAATATATTTCTGTTAGCTAAAAGTATTAAAATATTTTTCTTAAGAAATTACTTTTATATATTTAGGTGTCAACATGTATTTTTAAGTCAATTATATGTTTAAGTCAATTATGACCTCCAATAAAATGATAAGCTGCTCTAAAAGACTTAACGTACTTACAAAAATGAGATACATATAGTATTTTCTTTTTTTATATAAGATATTTTCTAACATGTTTCTCTAAGCTGCATTCAACCTACACACTAATGTATATCTTACCTCATCATATTCACCATCAGATTCTTCTCTTTCTATGTATTCAACATTTTCTCTTTCATTAAAACCACCACCATATCCTAAGGAGGGGGGAGCACAAATTGTTATAATTCACCAAAATCACCTACAAGTAATAGGAAAAATAAAATCTTATCAAAGACATCTGTTTATCCTTTTAATAAACTATTGGTCTCAAAAATAAAAAATAAAGTATCACTACAGAGAACAGCCTCAAAGTTGGATATAGCTGGAAAAGTCCCATGGCTACAATTTTAGCTCTTCTCAATTTCAAAATGTCCTGCCTATATGATTTCAGTAATACATGGAATATATGGATGGAAAACATCTCCTTAAACATCTGCTATAACCAAGTTTTAAAATGACTTTCCTCTGTGGTTTTAATCATAATTATTTTGGGAGAAGTGGGCTCAGTAAGAACTAATAATCAAATTTCACTGTTTGCTAGTTAAAAATAGCTTGAAATCTTTTGACACACTGAAATTTTGCTGGGCTAAAATACAGTTAGAGCTTGGAAAATAATTAGATAGGCAAATATAATGACGCAACGAAGAACATAAAAATCGGTTTAAAATACACAAAGTCACTCAGCTTTTCTGAAGAAGCCAGTAAACTTTTCAACTGAAAATATTCTAATGAAGACCAATCAGGATCAATACACCATTATTATTTACTGCCACAGCTACTATCTACAATTAGACTTCCAGATCTGTGACACAGGCTTAACAAAGATTAGAAGAAGAAAGTGAGTGAGTTTTAGAGAAAGAGATGAGAACTTCTGAAAAATATCTCCCACTGAAAAAAATACAGAGGTGGTTAAGAGTAACATAACCTAACTACCTCACATATTTCAGAACAGTACCGCCACACAAAGAGTGATTCCCAGATTTAAGGATTTAATGAATCAGCAAAATGTTAAATTTATAGACGAAAAAAGCATTTTTTAAAAATTTAAGATTTGCAACTTTAAATCTGTCAGTCATAGGTATTAAAAAACTCAATCTCTCATCATTTTGTAAGAGCCACAAGCTAACAGTAGAGAGGATATAAGTGTCCCAGTAAAATAATGCAATAAAATTAACTCACTTAAAAAAAAATCCCACATTAATGCAGTGGCCTTTCTTTTCCTCACTATACTCTGTACCGGTGAAAACTGCAATATATCTGTGTCTATCCTCAGAATACTTGATATCATCCCTTTTTTCCTCTTCCTACCTTGTTCCAGAGATAAAACAGACTCCAACTGTAATATACAAGAATTTCCTCGTTTCTATGCATATGACCCAAAAGTGAAGTGTTTTAAATTATAAATAACAACTTTTCCTTAATAAAATCCTGGCTCTAGTTTTTCATAGTATCAAATATTAAAAGAAAAAAAAATCAAGTAAAATTAGGTATATGCTCATCTCAAGAAAATACCTCAGGGATTTCCTTGGTGGTCTAGTGACTAAGATTCCACGTTCCCAAAGCAGGGCCCCAGATTCAGTCCCTGGTCAGGGAACTAGATCCTATATGCTGCAACTAAAAGCTTCCATGCAACTAAAAGCTAAAAAGCATCCTGCATGCCGAAATGAAGATCAAAGATCCTGCATGCTGTGACTAAGACTAGTAATTTAAAAAAAGAAAAAGGCTCATATTCAATGATAATTTGAGAGATAAATGCTGTAGAAAATTATAATTCAACAATATAGTTTCTTGGCTCTAGATATATATTTAATATTATGGCAGTATGTCCTGAGACGTAAGAGATGTGAAGACTTAAACCTCACAATACTTTGAAGAAGGTAAAAAATTAATGCAAAATGATTCACGCAATAAAAAAGGAAAAAAAATTATATAATAGGATGACTATAAGCCAACAGTACAGAAAAACTGGACTATTTATATGTGGAAATGTAAACATATTAAGCACTGCTATTTAAAATCAATAGTTTCAGTAGAGTTCTTTGTCCAGTCAGTAATCTGAAAGTAAAATAATGGTAAGGCAAACATGGGGAGCCAAAGAATCAATTATCCAAAATAGGTATAACAGGTAGTTTTGCATAGGTGTGTAAGCAAAATCACTGCAAAATAAGCATGATAGCAAACACAAAGCTATTTTCATGTTCTCTCACACAGTTATAGAAGAACTAATCGGCTAGCAATTCATTAAGGTATGTTGTATGAGTTCATACAACAAATACACCTCATGAAGTTTTTCTATGTGAGAAATGAGTAGCTATAACATTAAAAAAAAAAAAAAAAGCCTTCAGCATCATCTCCACTGAATAACAAGGGAGAAGAATAACTGGCTTATTTATGTGTTTCCCTCACTCTACTGGTTTGAAGCTTTCAGGGAATATTGTAAAAACTGGTCTTCTTGCTTCCATGCTTGCCACTCCCACCCCCTAATTCTTTTTCTATAAACCAGTAATATTTAAAAATTAGAAATGTCAATACCTTGTTAAAATTTATTGCCCATTATATTTAGAATAAAATAAAACTTCTTACTATGATTTACATGGCCTTTGCCTATTTCTGAAGCTGCTAGAATTCACCCAATATGCTAAATTCTTTTAAGTGTTAGGGCCTGATTCATATAAGCTGTTTGCTTTTGCTTGGAATGATCTCTCAACTTGCTACTAACTTTCACTTCTTAGCCTAAACACTGCTCTCTTGAAGACTTCATTAATTTTTGCCTTTATATTTCTAGTTTGCTTAACCAAGTATTCCCCTGCATCGTGCCCAATGGCCAATAAATATTTCTTCAATTCTATACTCAATATTTGAGTATAGGAAACACCACAGTTCTGGCATCATTTATGATACAGTTTATATGAAACAAGCAACCTCTATAGATTTTTAGCAAGTGTTAAAATAAAATCTTAAGATTTGTCTCAAAAAATGTAAAATGTGAGCAAAGATCAGTAAAGGATCAAACAGATTTAAAATAGGCCTGAATTAGGGTTGTGACAATGTAAGTGAAGAGAGAAAAGGGTATGAATGTAACATGTGCTTCAAAGAAGAACTGAGACACTACTTTGAAAATTCTGAGAATCTATATTTTGATTAACCAGCAAAGAGAACAAATAATAAAGACAAACTAGACAGTAACAGTATATTATTAGTTCACATCTTCAACAATGACGGGCTATGACAACTACTTATATCAAGGGAAATGGTAAAGGGTCAGGACACAAAAAAGATAATGGGTAAAGGAAAGTAAGGTTATTAAACTTCGACAACTTCAGTTGTTAAGATTTTAGCTCTTGCATTAGTCAAACTTTTAAAGGAGGAATCACAAAACAGGTCAAAGAGAATGTGAATAAATGAAAGGCTTCTGGGGATTACAATTCTTATAACTGTTAAGATTCTGGACTTTTTCCTAAAAGCAATCAAAGCAAAATGTTTTAAACAAATGGAATTTTAGTTGCGAACAAAGAACTCCTGGCTGTGTGGGATATATGTACAACAACAAGGTGGCTGTTTTTTTTTTCCCCAAGAAACAGGATAAAGTTGAATCTCTGCCTAGGGAAATGATGGAGAAGACTTGGGGGAACAAGAGAGATGAAAGAGTTATTAAGAAGAATGTCTAAGTTTCTGGTTTATGTAACAAGCATATGGTGGGTGGTACCAATCATGAGAAAGAGATCACTAGAAGAGGGCCAGGTCCTGGGGGAAAATCACGAATTCAGTTTAGATATAATGAGTTTGACATTTACGTAGTGATGATAAATAGGTAGCTGAATATACAGGTCAAAGAAGTCTGAGCTAGAGACATAAATTTGGTTATCATGGTGTGCCAATGCTTACTTAAACTTAGGTCTTCAAGAAAATGCCCAGAAAACACAGCATAAAAGAGAGCTTAGGAACTGGAACTAGAAGAAACCCAACATTCTGTGACCACGAAAATACAATGAAAAAGGAAACAGAGTAACCAACCAAAGGGGTTTATGTATTGGGGGGGGTGTGCGAGTGTTAGATTTAAAAAAAAGGGGGGGAAAATATAAATGTTAAAGAGGTAAGAGAAGGAAAAAAAGGCCTTATTAAAAGGCCTTAATCTATAGACAGTGCAATTGTCTAAAGTCAGGGAGGAAAAGGAAACAGGGAAGTAGTTTTAATAGCCTAGGTCTAATAAGGTGACTAATCTATCAACAGAAGGAAGCCTTTGACTGTTCAAGCTGTTGAATGACAAAATCAGATGCGAAGTATACTGATAACGTGTTTGCTCTAACTGATGATAATGGGAAACTACATTCTATCAGGTAAATATTTTCATCCAACTACTGACAACAAACAGAGGCTTTCCTGGTGGCTCAGACGGTAAAGAATCTGCCTGCAATGCAAGAGACCTGGGTTCAATCCCTAGAGGAGCAAGATCCACTAGAGAAAGGAATGGCAATCCACTCCAGAATTTCTGCCTGGAGAATTCCATGGACAGAGGAGCCTGGCCAGCTACAGTCCATGGGGTCGCAAAGAGTTGGACATGACTGAGAGACTAACAATGCTGACAATGCAATAACTGATAACACACAGAGTCAATGATGGGTTATTATTTAGATCAACGGTGACCAAATACCATCTAAAACACCTGCAAATTTGGGGGACCCACCACTAAAGAGCTTTGTCAGCTGTTTAGGATTCTGGATTTTCAGTTTCTCAAATGATTCTAATGAATGGCTAACTTTGAGAATTACTACTTAGACTTTAGACAAGTATTTTAAAAGGTGCCCCATGTTTGGTTTTGTCATACTAAGAAATCAAACGAATGAAAAAAATGGTATTATCCTGTCATTATTAATAACAAACATTTAGACTAGCAAAGGATAGAGAGGAATAAAGCATTTCTAAAACTATCCTAATGTCGACTATTTGTTAGGATACAGTTTCCTCATGCTTTTTAACTGTTTACTTTGTAAACTGTGAAATTACCATACAAAAGATGACTTTGGATGAGAGGAAAAAAAAAATCAAGGTAAAAAATATAAGAGCAGAATAAACAGTCCTCATTTACTGTGCTCTTATGGAGCGATTAATTATCCATTTCAATGTTTAGTTGTTTTAAAATCATTTAGTTGGAATGAGTTTGACTTTTACCTGTTCTTTCTTCCAGTTTAGCATACTTTGGAGTATTACACATATTACACTCTGATCTTCTGGCCCAATTCACGTTACTGCAACTTTAAAAGTGAAAAATGTCAAATTAGTAGATTATAACATAAGACAAACAGTCAATTCAAAAATATTTAAGAATTTTAAAATAAAAAGTAGAGTGAACTCACTACCATAAAGAAATGTTTACTAAGGATGCTACAAAGGAAATGTACCAATGTACTTTTTCTGAGCAGAGAGTATGGTTAGAACAGACTGAACTACTTAAGCAGAGAAGCAAAAGCTATATCAATGAGAAATTGTATCTACAGAGATTCTGCTGTCTTGTGGGGGGTGGGGGGGGGAATACCACTTTAAATTAAATGTTCTATTAATTTCCCAGTCTACAAATTCACCTCAAGAGTAAGGTTATACCCTGCAAATAAAAGTTAAAAAATTTTTTTTTTCTCCTGCAGAATCAGTTCATGCACTAAATCCCAAATTCAGTGACTTAATTTGTTGCTGAAAAATTATTCAATACTAATTTAGTATTTTTAAGACCAGAAATTTGTGTAAGACCCTCTTCTGATTCAGCCCTTTCATGTGTATTTGATTCATCTGATTAAGAGACAAGATGGATATTGGAAAAATCAATATAGCAAGTGAAAACCAGAAATATTAAGAAACCTAATTAGGAATAATTATCTATAGGATGCAACTTATGATTCTAAAATTTAAAAGTTCTTTATACTTAAATATCAGATACAGAATGAATAACAATCAACAGATCTTTGATTTAAAGTCTATACTGTGGCTTGCCAATGTGACTAGAAAGAGTAGGTAGTATTAACAAGTAGTGGCTACATACATTATTATGGGAAAAAAGTCAGGATGATCATTAAAACACATACGTTTTACACTGCCAGTCATTAGCACTAAATAAGCCTCGGCTCTTTTCTGCGAGTGTCTTTCCTATTTCAGTGCCCCCTGCTTTCATCATCTTAGCCTCAGTTGTTTTCTCTGAAAATAGAAAAATGCAGTATGAATCTGGGGAAATAAAGAAACGGTCTGTATAAACAGTCTTAACAGAAGGTTCCTTAAGTGCTTACCTCGACCACATCTATTACAGCTAGTTCTTCTAGCAAAGTTTACATTTCCACATCTGAAAATAAAGCAAAAAATACTTAGACATGTATTAAACTTATGTAATTTTAAAGATTCTATTACACAGTTTTTTACTGTGTCTTCCCTATATACCTGGGTCCAGAACTTCTACTGCTCTTTTCATGTTAATGTCAATGTTAACTACAAGAAAACAAAACAAAACGAAACAAAACAAAAACCAACCAAAAAACCCCTCACAATTTAGGTGGAAAAAATACAAGACTTGAAGTTAAAAGTCATGGATAAGAAACTCCAATCTCTCAATTACCAATTATGTGATTCTGGTAAGTTACTTAAGGATCTCTATGCCTCAGTGTTCTCATATTGGCACACATCATTAAGTACAAGATACCGTTACAAAGTTTTTAAGTGAGATGTGAGTCCACTTGAACAATTACTGATGAAGCACCAGGGAGTTCAGAAAGATTTAAAGTAACTCTCATACAGAAAATAAGATTATACAAAATTTTGTTAAGAACTATCATACAAAATCCTAAAGGTGAACAAAGGGGGAGAAAATGGGTAAGTCAGAAATGGTTTCATGGATCTTAATATTACCCTCTTGTTAGAAACAGAAGGTGGGATGGTAAAAAGACAAAGGAAAATTAAGAAAAAATAGAAATAGGTTCAATAATTAAAAGAAAACTCAGTTTCGGGTGTATCTATTAAACCTCTGAAACCTAGCTGGAAAACTACAACCAATAATGTCAACACATAAAAGTAACATATTGTAACTTTATGCTGATACTAAACAACCAAAAAACATGGGTTCATGAACATGGTTTTTATAGTGCATCTGCAAATCATAAAAGCATGTTAAATGCTCTGAATAACATGTAAAGCTTAAACTCAAGTTGATTTATTTTTTTTTTAGGTATTATACTAGAATGGAATAAAGATGCAAAGTATGGAAGAGACACTTAACTGAAGTACACCAGTAACTTTTAGGTCATTCACCCTGCCCCCCGTCCCCCGCCCCAAATAAAGAATATCCTTTAGGACTCCGATAAGCATTGGAAATACATTCTGAAAATGTTTTCTGGATTTATATACATTGTAGAAGTTAGTCTGTTCATATATTTGTAACTGAATTGAAATGCACTCTTTTAGAAATACGTTCAAATATCTGAGTATACTGTCATTAATGACACTGTCAAAAGCACATTATTCTACAAGTGACCAACAACACGAGTCAGTTGTTTGTTCTACTCAAAATTGACTTGATACCCTTCAAGTAATCTTAAATCTTTATGTAATCGAGAACCATCAACTTTTTATGTAAAGAAGCATGGTGCTTCATTTCAGTTCAGTTGCTCAATCCTGTCTGACTCTTTGTGCCCCCACGGACTGCAGCCCGCCAGGCTTCACTTAAATTGCTCAAAATAAGAATGGAAGACAAATGCTGCGGAAATAAACCCTTAATCTTCTTTGACATTTGATTCTAAAACTAATATTCATAGTTATTGATTGATGAGTATTTGCTACTTCTTATTGCTCTACACAATCTATGCTATACCATTTTAAGGGAGATCTGTTTTTTTTAAGCAAAGTAAAATAGCCTAGGTAACGTTACATAAACAATAGGATTGGAATTAATTTTCGAAGTTTTCACTCTTTACTACCAGGCACTCCATATGCCATCTGTGGCTTGCTTAGAGACAAGTATTCAAAAGTTTTTACTGGAACACGAGATGCGCATTCTTTTTTTGACAATTACTTTCCATAATAATTTTTGTATATCTCCAAATAGATACACCTACTTAAAACACCCGCCAATAAAAATCTTCCTAAACAATTTAATAAAGGACACTGGTTTCAGCAGAGCCACTAAAACACGTGCTTCTTTGAAGCAGGCATTCTCCAGGGCTGAGCAGGCGAAAACACAGACCTCATATGTTTCGGTTCTGAAGAGGTGAAAGGTTCAATTCTTGTGGGGAAATTAAAGACCAATTTAAAAAAAAAAAAGCCAGAATTCCTCCAACCAAAGAGGTTAGCGTTCGGCAGGAAAAAGTAAAAACAATACGGAAACAAAGTTTGAATTAAATTTAAAAAAAAACAGCAAAATAAACTAGGTGAAGCAAACAAATGAGTTCAAGAAAGCAACGTTTTCTGAACAAGAGTCAGGTTCTGCAGGAGAAGTCACGTGGGGGAGATCCGACACCGAGCTGGCCTCCACCGGGGAGGTTTCCTTATCGCAGAAACCTGGCCGGGGGTGGGGTGGGGAGTGAGGAAAAGGGGCGGCCATCTCCCTCTCCATACCGGCTGCCTCGGAGAGAGATAATCGAGGAGACGCTGAAGACTTAATCAAAAGAAAGGTTCTTGAAAGACCCCATCGTGAGGAGACTAAGAGCCTCCTTCCCGCCCGGGATCGGGCAGTTCTCCACCACTCGGCTGACGGCATCAGCGATCGTAAAAACGGAAAATGCTCAATCGACTCGAGAAAGCCTCCAACGACCAACCCCGCTGCAGACTCGGGACCCTTCACGAACTCACTTTTTGTCCGGGCAAATCCAGTCACCGTCACTGACTCTGAAATTCTTGGTCGACATCTTGGACGCCGCCACCACAACCACCCGCAGCTACGTCTTCACTGGAGGGAGCGGGCCGGGGACTTTTGGCGCTCCGGGGCTGTCCTCACACCGCCTGACTCCTTTCCAGCACTGCGACAGGGTTTGATAGTGCAAACACTCGGCCTAGATTGGGTTTGAACGTTATTATCCAGAAAAAGATGCCTGTGAGATTTTTTTTTTTCTGGCCGAAAGAGTTACAGTGAAAATATATTCTCTAGGACTAAATTAACAGGCGCCACCAGGACAGCCCAGGCGGGAGGCCTTCGTGGCACTAGAGGGCTCGGAGAGCCCCCTACAGGCAGGAGGACCTGAAAGGAAAGTACTTCCGCTCAGATGGGCGGGGCTAGGGAGGTGGGGCGGAAGTGACTGTGACCCTCCGGGGCTGGCAAAGGCGGGTTTCGCTAATCGGTAGGGGTGAAGTGGGCTTTTCGTATTTTTGAAAAAGTGATTTTTAATAAAGTCTCGAGAACTCTGTTCTTTCACCATGTACATAGGATGTCGTTTAAAACATATTGTTTTGGGGTACTTAAATAGATGTAACAGATAAGCAATATGCACTTGAGAACTGAGCAGTAATTTTGGAACTAGGGGGTTGCCACTATGGTTAAAAGACCTGACTTTCCCCCCATTCCATTCCGTTGCTTTCCTCCAGAGGTAATACTCACTTGTATTTGGGGTTTATTCCTTTGCTTTTAAAACTGTAGCTTATGGCTAATAAACGGTTGAACTTTACAAGGATAGTTTATTGTTATATAATCGTCTGCAGCTTTCTTTTCCTCAACAACATGCCTTTAAAACGTCCTAGATTGTTGCATGTGTTTGTATTTGTTTAGTTTTGCTGTTATTTATTGGTAATGTTGCTTCGTGTGACAGTTTATCCCTCTGTTTCTCAACTTTTGTCATAAATTTGGATACAAAAATGCAAGAATTTTTCTAGGGTACAGCTTGTATCTACAGATAACATTTTCATCTACTTTCTAATTATAATTGCTTTATTGGCAGCTGTTTATTTTTCCTTAATAACTGGCCCTATTTTTCCAGTTCTTTGTTTATTGAGTAATTGTGATTTTTATCCAAGACATTTTGAATATTTTGTTGCATAGACTCTGGGTTCTGATTAAAGCCTTTGGGGAATGTTGATTTTTTTTGTTTGTTTGTTTTCTTTTAGGAGGCCATCAATCCAGTTTGGTTCATATTTTAAGTTGAGTCTCATCTGTGAGTGCTGGTTCCATGTCAGTTCGGTTTTCAGAGGCTTTATTGTGTTGCGTTGAATCTGTTCTATACATACAACACTCAAGAATTATTTTGGAACTTGGGAAGTAATTTAAATCGTAGTTCACATATCTTTTGCTATGCAGCTTTTTTCTGCCCTGCAGGTGCTTAGTTCAAGGTATGAGCAGAGAACTTAGTCAGATTCATACAAAGAACTAGGGAGTTTGCTTCTCCAGCTTTTCCTGGTTTTGATGTTCCTCTCCTCTCGGTTTTGCAGAGTCTCGTTTTCTTGCCAGAAATATGAGGTTTCTCTTGAAGTTTTAGCTTGATGCCATAGCTACAGCATCTGACTAGGGTGCACACTGGAGCAAAGAGGTGAGAGAAAAGAGCAAAACAAAAGACCCAGAGGTGCCCTTTCCCAGTTTCCTTGTTTAGAAAGACAGGGTTTTTCTTGGTGTCCTAACTGCCCAAGCCTGGCCCTCTCAGTCAAGACCAGAGGGAAAAAAGGAGAAAAAAAGCCAAATATTCCCCCACAGACTTTAGCTCGTGGAAGCTCTCTTTCCCCATTCATCTAGCTAGAAATATGGGGTTTCTGTCTGTTTTTGTTTCCTGTGCTACCACCGCAGTATCACTGGGTGTCAGACCTCCAGTCAAATCTGTAAGAGAAAGTAGGAAAAACAAACACTGTTTTTGCTTACATTTTTTTAGAATCCTCAGGTAGTTGCTTTTTGTATTTTGCCTTGAACTTTTAGTTGTGATTAGTAGGAAAGATAGGCTGTCATGGTCTTACTCCATTTTGGCTGGCACTGCAAGTCACGGAAATAGAAATTACCACTACACGTCTGTTAGAATTATTACAATGAAAAATTTAGACAATATCAAGTGTTGGAGAAGGTATTGAACAACAACTGGAATTCTTATACACTGCTAGTGAAAGTTTCAGTGGATACATTTACTTTGGAAAGTGTTTGTTAGAGTCTTGTTAAATCTTAGCATATGCATACCCTATGACCCTAAGATTCCACTCCCAAGTATATTTCCAATAGAAATGCCCATATGTTCACTAAAGAGGTATATAATAGTGTTCATCGCTGTACTACAATAGCCCCAGACGAGAAGTTCTCATTTGCTTGTGAATAGTAGCCTGGGTAAATAAACTGTTACGGGTTTACACAGTGGAATTCTAATGCACCACAGTGACAATAAACAAATTGCCATCACTTTGAAGAGTATGACTGTCACTCACAAATACAGTATTGAATTGGAAAAGCCATATATAAACTAGCACATGCTGTATAATTCCATTTACATGGACTTCAGATCAGGCTAAACTAATCTAGGATTATGGTTACTCCAGGGAATGGGGAGGAGATAGTGCCTGGAAAGGGACATGAGCTTTTTGTTAGTCCAGATCATATTCTTTGTCATGGTTGGGTTCTGGTTATACAAGTAACTTCATTTTATAAAAACTCTTAAGTTTTTATAAAGCTGTGTGCCCTTATGATTTAGGCCATTTGCTTTTAAACTTCAGTGAAGTGTAAAAAAATAAATACTTAAATGTGCCCATTTCACCACACCTATCTCACATTCAGTAGATCCTTGCAAAATATTACACTAACTTTAGAGACAAAGGAAATGATCACAGACCCCCTTGTGACTTTCTGAGTATGACTGGTACATGGATGCCTTTTGGCCTTAATGGTAATTGAAGTTTCTTACAGTTGAGATGTTGAATCTGCAGTAACTCATATCAAGTTGTATTACAAAGCTGTTAAGAAAAGATATATTCTCAGTTGTACAGTTAACTGAGAGTTTCAAGTGGTAGTGGTTAACTTCTGAGGTTTTTCGTTTTTAAACTCAGAGAGAATTTTCTTAAAATATGGATTAAATCAAGCAGATTTTGTTCATACATGTTCAGATACATGCAGGGGAAAAAAAAATTGCTATTCAGAGACAATGAAAATAACTTTTTGAAGTTCCAAATCTTAAAAATTCCCTGCATAAGTCACAGTTGAAATATATTAAAACAATATTTTTTAACTGACTAGAATTTTAAAAATTTATAATGTATAAATTCATGTGTTATAAAATATCTGGAATTATAACTTAACAAGCTGCCATAGAATGTTTGCTCTTGAAACAAATAGGTCTTCCTCAGAAGAATAAGGGTTTTATTAAACAAATGAGTAAATCTGTGAACTTAATACCCTTACCTAAGTAATTCCATAATTTTAATCTGGGGATGTGTGAAAAGTTGGAGTTACTTCTTTGGTCACAGGAAGCAGCAGTGACCCTAGGCAAGTTGGGGAGTGTGTGAAGTTGTGGCTGAGTTTTGTGTAGTCTGCAAGATGGAGTGGTGGGTAGCTGTAACCTCTAAAAAGGCACTCATAGTTGGAAATTGGGTAATAAAATATCATCATTTGGATTTGAGGTTAGAAATATTAGCATGTGATTGTTTATATCAGTCACCTGGAAATAGAATTAACTCACTCTAAAATCTGGTTTGTGTTTATGATTTAAGGTGAACAGAAATCTAATCTATATTCCTGAGGGAATTATTTTAATAATAGCTATTTACTATATATTTGGTATATGGAGAGCTAAGAGCTTTACATTAATCATCACGTTTAGACTCCCAACAGTCTTTAGGAAAGATATTATTAGCTTTGTTTACAGATGAGAAATTAAGATTTAGAAAATATAAGGACCTTGTGAAAGGTTTTGAAATGTAATATATGATGACTTGAGTCAGATTTCTTAGGTTCAGATCTCAGCTCTACTACTCATTAGGCAAATCACTTAAACTAGCTGTATTTTGTTTCTTTATCTTTTATCTAGAGATGATGGTAATAGTATTTTAGAATTGCTAAAAGGATTCAGTGAGAAAGCTCACTTTAGGTGCCAATGGTTATTGTTGTTCAGTTAAAGGCTCATGGGTAATAGATGCTAAAGAATCTATTTGCAGTGCAGATAGATCCCTGGGTTGGGAAGATCCTCTGGAGAAGGGAATGACTACCCATTTCCCTTTCCAGTATTTTTAACTGGAGATTTCCATGGACAGAAGATCCTGGTGGGCAATGGTCCATAGGGCTGCAAAGAGTAGGACATGACTAAGAGACTAACACTTTCCCTTTTCAGGTAATGGATGCTAGCGGTGGTGAATAACATGTAGTTAAGGTACCAAAAAATTAACCAACTGTAGTTAGTAAAATTTTTCTGGGAGAATCACATGTCAACAGAAAGATGGCTTGAGATAAGTCTAGGATAACAGTACACAAAATATAAGGATAAATCTGGCAATGACCAGAGGAGAAGGCTATTTGTGTTCAAGGACTATAACTAATTTTTCAAAGAGAAACATTCCTAGAATAGGGAAGCAGTTTCCATTATCCTATTTTGAAAGAAAAGTCCATCAATAGGACCTATTCTCTTTCTTCTAATTGTCATAGACCCTTGAACAAGGGTTTGGACTGCAGGGATCTACTTATATATAGACTTTTTTTCAATAAATACACACGGTAATACATAACCCAGGTTGGTTGAACCTGCGGATGTGGAACTGCAGATTGGGAAGGCCAACTGCTGAACCTGAGCATCCACTGATTTTAGTATCTGCATAGAGTTCAGAAACCAATACACCAAAGAAACCAAGGAACAACTGTATATGATCATCAAACAACCCTCTAATTGGTAATTTGCTTTCCTGAGTGCATTTAAACTGCCATGGTGAGATACCCAGAGTGAATTGTCTTTACAAGTTCTTTCTAGATTTAGCTTTTTATATATTGATAAATTGACATTCTGAGGGGCATATTAATTTCTTATGAGTCTTCTTAACATGTTGATCTCCGAAAGATTGATTTGTTCTAAGTTAGTAAGTGAAGGTCACTCAGTCGTGTCCAGCTCTTTGCAACCCCAAGGACTATATAGTCCATAGAATTCTCCAGGCCAGAATACTGGAGTGGGTAGTCTCTCCCTTTTCCAGAGGATTTTCTCAACCCAGGGATCTAACCCTGGTCTTCCACATTGCAGGTGGATTCTTTACCAGCTGAGCCACAAGGGAAGCCCTAATTTGTTCTGGTAGAAATGATAAACTTGAGCGTCCAAACCTATAAAACTAAAAATCTAGCTTTGAATATTGCATTAGAGCTCTGTATGCTGGCAAGTGACGAAAATAAAAATGGCTTAAATAACAAAAAAAGGGAGAGAGTTAATGTTAGAAGATATTTGACGGGATAGGAAGGCAAGAATACAGCACAGATTCGGAAAGAAACTAAAGCCTCACATCTAAGCAGCATGCTTTCTCCTCTCTTGCTGCTCCCTCTGCTTACACATAATCTTCTATTTGCAAACCTCTTTCCCCTGCTGTTTAGTTCACAGGACAGACAGAAGCAGTTACCATCATTAGACCTGAGCAATAAGGACTATTAATCCAGCCCTGCTCCTCTAGGGGACAGGTCTAGGAGACACTTTGGAGAGCCTCCAAATGTTCCAGGTCCTCTATGGTGTCTGGGCTGAGTCTGAGAGGCAGAACCCAGTCCTGTGTGGGTCCTGGAAATGAAAGCCCTGAAATGTTCTGTTGTCTGCTGGAGACTGGCCAGGTTAGCAGGCCTTTCTGGGCAGGACACCCTAAATCTGTACCAGCACTTTTTTAGCCTCAGTCTCTGGTTCTCCTTTTTAGTACTCTCTCAACAATACCCCCCTCACTGTGCGTGGGGTCTGCTAGGTCCCTGCAATACCCCCCTCACTGTGCATGGGGTCTGCTAGGTCCCTGAAGAGCTCTAGGTCTTGCACTTGTGGGGTGGCTCTTGGTTCTTCTATCAGTTTTCTAATGCTGTGTAACAAATTACTACAAATTTAGCAGCTTATAGTGACATTTTATTATCTGTCAGTTTCTGTAGATAGAAAGTCTGGGGATGGATTCTTTGCTTAGGATCTCACCAGATCACAATCAAAGTATTAACTAGGAGTGTAGTTTCCTCTGAGGCTCAGGGTCATCTTCCATAGTCATTCAGGTTGTTGATAAAATTCAGTTCCTTGTAGCTAGAGGGCTGGGGCCCCTGTCTTCTTGCCAGACAGTAGCTGGGGTTTTCCCTCAGAGACTGCCCTCAGGCCCTAATCACACAGCCCTCCAGCAATGTGGAACATTACTTCTCCAAAACCTGCAGGAGAATTTCTCTACAACTCCTTCCTGCTGCTGCTAGTATTACTATCACCAATACCACCCCTATAACTGCAGTGTTACCTAACATAAAGTGATCATAGCAGAAATGATCAATCACCTTTGCTCTGTACGTACTAAGTCGCTTCAGTCCTGTCTGACTTTGTGACCCCATGGACTGTAGCTCACCAGGCTCCTCTGTTCATGGGATTCTTCAGGCAAGAATACTGTGGTGGGTTGCCATGCCCTCCTCCACGGGATCTTCCCAACTGGGGGATCAAACCCACGTCTTTTACGTCTCCTGCATTGGCAGGTGGGTTCTTTTCCACTATTGCCACCTGGGAAGGTTATGTTCTGTAGTATAAACTAATTGAAGGAGTGACCTCATGTTAACAGGTCCCACCCAGACTCAAGGGGAGGGTGTAACATAGGTCATGTATGTGTACCAGGGGGGTAAGAGTCTTGGGGGCCATCTTAAAAATTCTGCCTTGGTCCCATTCTGGGCTCTTGAATAGGTAAATATTCCCACAGATGATCCTTACACTACTCACTATCTCAAGGCATTGACAAATCCTTAAACTGACTGTCCACCTTTCTCTCTTTCATAGTCTTTGAAGAATGATATAGTTTACTATAGTGCTTGAGATGTATGACTATTCATAGACATGCAAGTTTCACATACCCCAAGTGTGCATCTCTAAGAATTTTTTGTCACACAGATTTCTTTCTATAATTTACATGTGCTGAAATGACAAGAAGTTATTAAACATTGTTTACTTAGTACACTTTACAAATTGACATTCCTAGAAATTCAGTGGATTAAAAAATGTGAGTATCCATCTCTAAACACTTCACAAATATCCTGCAACTTAAATGCTCTTTTTGTTCTTTAAAAACCATTAATAGGAAGTTATTGCCAGCTGGTGTTTCAGAGTCCTTTATAAATTAATTATAGTATTTACTAGCCATGTGGGAGTGGAGAAGTCTAATTAGGTCAAGGAGGCTAGCCCTGCTTGAGGCTGAAAGGCAAAGCAAGTATAAGGTGTCAGTTGCAAATTTAATGCAGTATTTTGTAGGCCACATGTTTTGAAAAAAAAAATAGTGGATAATACTGAGATTACATGCAAATTTATGTAAAAAATCATCATAATTAGAATAAAAATTTGTTAAAATCTGTCATAGGTCTATGACAAAAATAAGATATTTTAGCTGACACAGGACTTTGTGGGTGTTCTGTATCACAGGAGGAATGGGATGCTTGATGTTAACAATATATTCATTCATTCATTTATTCACTCAGCAAGGCAAGCTATTTTTGCTGCAAAGAAGACAATATGACAGCTTCTTTCTTTAAGGAGTTAACAGAATGCTGGTGAATACAGATATATAAGAGATAGAAAGTAGTATTGGAAGTGTATTAGAGGGTATTAACAGTGTTCCTAGGGGCTTCCCTGGTAGCTCAGATGGTAAAGAATCTGCCTGCAGTGCAAGAGACCAAGTTTCGATCCCTGGGTGGGGAAAATCCCTGGAGAAGGGAATGGCAACTTCCATGGACAGAGGAGCCTGGTGGGCTATAGTCCGTGGGGTGGCAAAGAGTCAAACACTACTGAGTGACTAATAGTCTTCCTAGGTAGAACAACTCTTTGAGTTCATAGGTGAAAAAGGGAAATGCATCAGGGTTATTTCAATACAAGTAACAGAAACCAAAAATGGTTAAAGGGTCTCCCTTCAGGACTGGGTCAAGAATGAGGCAAGCATGTCACATGGTACATGAAATTTAAGGAGGCCCTCTTTCTTACGTGCTGAGCCTAGAGGTGTCACCTGAGAGTGCCTCCTTAAATTTTGTGCACTAGGTGTCTAGGTAAACCTAGTCCTGGCCCAGTCCTTATTCCTTCAGTCTTAACTTTGGTCACAACCCTTTTCTCCTAGTTTTTTTTTTTCTTGATAAAAACAGTCGAGAACTGACATAAATAACTGAAAACAATTATGTTGACATTCTTTTAAAAGGAATTTTCAGTTTAGTAGAAGTCACGACCTTAAAGTATGACTCAAAAACTCAAATGTTTATAGGGACCAGGCAGTAGCATAAATGAATAGAGCAGGCCAGTGTCAGACATTGGATAGTGGAAAGAGATTGTGACAAACTAGTCAAAGACATTCAATACTGTTTTAGCCAAACAAAAATGCTTGCTGGAGTATTAGGTCAGTAGGACAAGCATTTGTTTCCCTTGCCTAAGGTTAAAGAAATTCAATTGTTATGTTAGAATTTCTGTAGGCAAATGGATGTGAAGACATTAAGATAATTGGATGGAAAATACCTACCTGAGATAATCTTTATGAGATTCCTATGAGGCCTCATTAGACATTTCTTTGACTTTCCTGCAGACCATGAGATTGGCTTTCCTTGTTCCCATTCTTCACTGTCACTGCTTGTTCTTTTGTCTTTATTCAGCGAGCCACAGGACAAACCTGGAGAATTTTTCACAGCTAGAAACTAGAGAAAAGTAGAGTTTAGGAACAGGAAAGTTGGTAGCATTGCTAGAAATCTTAAAAGTCTCTTATCTGGACAAATAGTAGAGTGGACCAAAGCAGTCATAGTTTATATATGTGCTTTCCTTTTGTGATTTTATACACTAGGTGCTTCTTTGGGGAAGGTCTGATAGACCTTAACCCCAAGCATAGTTTGGGATTCTTGTCCCAGGCCATCCAATCTGGATGGATGCCCAGTCCCCTGAAGGGGAATTCAGTTCAGTTACTCAGTTGTGTCTGACTCTTTGCACCCCCTTGGACTGCAGCACACCAGGCCTCTCTGTCAGTCACCAACTCCTGGAGCTTGCTCAAACTAATGTCCATTGAGTCAGTGATGCCATCCAACCATCTCATCCTCTGTTGTCCCCTTCTCCTCCTGCCTTTAATCTCTCCCAGCATCAGGGTCTTTTCCAGTGAGTCAGTTCTTTGCATCAGGTGGCCAAAAGATTTGGAGTTTCAGCTTCAGCATCAGCCCTTGCAATGAATATTCAGGACCGATTTCCTTTAGGATGGACTGGTTTGATCTCTGTGCAGTCCAAGGGACTCTCGAGAGTCTTCTCCAACACCACAGTTCAAAAGCATCAATTTTTTGGTGCTCAGCTTTCTTTATAGTCTAACTCTCACATCCATACATGACTACTGGAAAAAAACATAGCCTTGACTAGACAGACCTTTGTTGGCAAAGTAATGTCTCCGCATTTTAATATGCTGTCTAGGTTGGTCATAGCTTTTCTTCCATGGAGCAAATATCTTTTAATTTCATGGCTGCAGTCACCATCTGCAGATTTTGGAGTGCAAAAAAAGAGTCTCTCACTGTTTCCATTGTTTCCCCATCTATTTGCATAAAGTGAAGGGACTGGATGCCATGATCTTAGTTTTCTAAATATTGAGTTTTAAGCCAACTTTTTTACTCCTCTCTTTCACTGTGACATTCCCTTACTTTACTTGAGAAACAGCACTAGGAAAAAGAGAATAAGGGAGGTATCTGGTCTAATCTCAACTGGACTTCCAGGTAAATAGAGTAAGGACTTCAGACAGGAGAATGCCCTTAGCAGGCTCTCCCTTGGTAATGATTGCTTACAGTATTTAGATCTAAAATCTATTGATTTATGGGACAGAGCTGCCCAAGAGAATGTCATGTAAGCTACAGAACTCTCTGAGGTATTTTTGTTGTTGATCAGTTACTAAGTTGTGCCCAACTCTTTGTGACCCCATGGACTACAGCAGGCTAGGCTCCCCATCCTTCACTATCTCCTGGAGTTTGCTCCAATTCATGTCTATTGAGTTGGTGATGCCATCCAACCATCTCATCCTCTGCTATCCCCTTCTTCTCCTGCCCTCGATCTTTCCCAGCATCAGTGTCTTTTCCAATGAGTTGGCTCTTCACATCAGGTGGAGCTTCAGCATCAGTCCCTCCAGCGTTTGCAGGACTGATTTCTTTTAGGATTGATTGGTTTGATCTCCTTGCTGTCCAAGAGACTCGCAAGAGTCTTCTCCAGCACCACAATTGGAAAATATCAATTCTTCAGCACTCACATCCATAGATGACTACTGGAAAAAAAACATAGCTTTGATTATATGTACCTTTGAGGTATAAAATGGAGATTTTTATTTCACAGAATGAAGCATGTAATTTCGAAGATTTCTCTGTGAAGGATCTTATCTTTTATTCTGGGCTGGTGGATAGGAAGGACCTGGCAAGGATGTCCCAGACCTTTCTCTGCTTTGTCTTTGTCTCTTGATTGCCTGTACTCTTGGAAATTTTAGTAAAGCTTAATGCTAGGTAAAATCTCTGATCTGTGTGATGCTGATTTGATAATCCAGTCCTGAGTTTTAGCTGGCTTGATCATGATGATTGGTTCAAGAATGACTATATGAATCAGTGTAGACCAATCAGAACTATTACCTAGGATTTGATTAGGAATATTGGGAGATAGAACTTCTCTCTCCATTTGAGTTCCCAAGCTGGTAATGGGAGTGTGCCAATATATAGAGAGAACCCACTCGCAAAAATAAGTCAATGAGAAATGATGAGAAGTGATAGATGTAGAGAATTGAAGCAGAGATAGAGGATGAGGAGTCAGGATGGGGATAGGAGGGTAAAGGATAGAGAGAGAAGGTGAACTGTGGATAAAGCATTTGAGTCCATGAATTTTGTTCTGTCTAAAGCCATGTCTATTTCCTTGACTTCCCAGTTACACAAGCCAAGTCAACACGTTCTCTTTTTGCTTAAGCTAAATTGCACTGGGTCTCTGTCACTTGCAACACAGGAATTCTGACTAGTATTATAGCCAGAATTTGGTGTGGGCTAGATTGGGAGGAAGACTGGGAGCTTGGGAACAAACAAGTCTGCTAGGAAAATAGTTCTCAGAGGTAAAAATCAGATGAGAAACAAGGAAAATACTTATCATAAAGTTATTTCAAATTTCTACGTCTAGTTTATATATAAATATTATTGAAATTTTAAATAAGATTGCAATGTTATAATAATATTGTAACCATCTTACCCTATGCAGTATGGAGGATGCTCTTTTGCCAGCTGTACCCTGTGTATAATTTCTTTTGGTGAATGATGCTAAAGCTGAAACTCCAGTACTTTGGCCACGTTATGAGAAGAGTTGACTCATTGGAAAATACTCTGATGCTGGGAGGGATTGGGGGCAGGAGGAGAAGGGGACGACAGAGGATGAGATGGCTGGATGGCATCACTGACTTAATGGACGTGAATCTGAGTGAACTCCGGGAGTTGGTGATGGACAGGGAGGCCTGGCGTGCTGCGATTCATGGGGTTGCAAAGAGTCGGACATGACTGAGCGACTGAACTAACTATCTGTGACAAGGTCATGTACAGTGGTTTGTAGCTTTGGCTTTTGCTTAGAGGGCAAAACTTTATTTTAGCAAATTTCCCTTTATGTTGTAATTACTTATTTGTTTTATTTCTCCCAAATTCCTTATAGATAGCGAATAAATCTCATTTATTTCTTTAATGTCAGCACCTGGGACATAGTTAGTACTCAGTATGTGTAGAACACAATTTTACTTCTGCTGTCTTTGAAACTATGTGCAAGGCTGATCAGTGTGAAATTGTACAGGCTTGGTTCCCTCCCACTCCCTACCAAATGTGCAGAATTATATTACTTGGTATGCAACAAAATGTTTGATTATGATGAATGCTATTATAGTTAAGGCATGTTGCTAACATTTGCTGCAATAAACAAGGAATGACTACTTTAAATTGTTCCACCATTTAGAGTAGTTAGTGGTTAAAATCATGGGCTTTTCGAATTGGAATTCCTGCTCTGCTGACACAAGTAGGCCCTGCACTGATGGGTGTGGTGACTGCTCCTCCTTCACCTGAAAGGGCCCCAGGATGGACAAGGGAAAGGTAGTTTAAAAACAAACATAGGGGGACCAGTTCTTCACTTTCCCAGAAAAGGTCAAAATGCTGCTTCTCATTTTCCACATTTGTATAATAGGAATAATAATACATCATTTTGTTGTTGTGACTATTAAATAAGTACTATATTCTAAACTCTTTGAGAGAAGAGTATCTAGCATATAGTAATGCCACGTTTGCTGTGATTATTGTCATTATTGTTATAATTAAACAGGTATTCTGTTATAAACAGATATTCTCCAAATCTGTTTTATCAGAGCCAGATGGGAATGATATTATGTATGTACGTGAATTTCAAATAAGGTGATGCATGTAAAATACTCGACAGTAAATGCTAATAAGGAATACGTATTGATAACTATTAGTAGGTGAGTTTGATTACTTGAAAGTTACCATGTGTACCAAATATATATTCCTAATTTTCAAAAACAAAACAATAATATAACTCACTTAACATTAAAGTATTAATATATTCCCCCACTCGTAAGTAGTATAACGTTGGGATTGACAATACAGGCGCGGGAAACAGTTTGCCTAGGTTCAGATGTTGGCATTACTACATATTATTTGTGTGATCTTGGGCAAGTTATTTAACTTCACTGAGTCTTGCTTAATAAAAGGAGAATAATGATACCACCTACTCCATAATGTGGTTCTGAGGATTAATTGAGGCAAAACCTCTAAATTAATAAACACAATGCCAGGAAAATCGTAAGCTGCAAGTAAATGTTGGTTCTTATTGTCTCTCTGAGCTTCGGTCCTACTCAGTGTGAAGATGACGATAACAATGTTTACCTGACCAGGCTGTTATATGGATAATATGTGATCGTGAAAATGCCTGTTAAATAGTAGATATTTGATAAACGCCAGTTTTCTTTCCCACTTTTATGATTCATGAAACAACTTGGAATTTTACAATGCGTTCAGGTTGTCAGTATAAATATCATTTAGATTTCTATGTGTGTGGTTATAGGACAGAAAGGATTAGGTAGAATTTGATCAGTGATACTTATTTAATGCTGTTTATTGAATCAATATCATTCTGTTTGCTTATTAATTGCTCTTTCCTTATAAAGGTAGATTATATCAGAAATACCCTATTTTGTATATTCTTTTGATTTATGTCACAGATAAATGGCAATTTATTCTATTCAGAGAAGGAGAGAAAAGTAGACTGGTATCCCAGGTTTCTTGCAGCGAGCATTGGTGCACAATCTGCTGGAACTGGGGGAGAATGTTATTAATCAAAAGGTGCACAAGGAGGCAAAGGACTTCATTATGCTGTTTTGCTCCCACAACTTGCACCTGGAGCTTTTTAATGACTGTGCCCTTTGGAGACAGGTGGCACTCTGCAAAGTGTAAACCTCTCTAAACCTCTTCTTGTCTCAAACTGACATGTCTTCCTGGTACTGTGAATAATCAATCTAAGTTTTAAATGATGTGAAAGGCTTTGGTAGGACTATAATTAGTTGAATTTTTTTTTTTTCCTGGTCTTTAAGGAGTACACATGGCTAGAACAAGGGGAAAAAAAGAATGTCAAAAAACAGCTGGAGGATAAATTCACGTATTCATTGAAAAAGGCAAGCCTGTAAAAGATGATATTGTGTACTGGATGAATAAGCACAGTAGATGGCAGTTTAGTAACATACAATATTATTTTATGTTTAGGAGTCATCTTTGTTAAAGACTATCTAGAAAAATATCCTTAAGAGTTATATATTAGTATTTATTGTCATCTTTTTTTGAGGGCAAAGTTCTGTTTGTGATCTCTGCTTATAGAAACAGATTAGTATAAACTTGTCAAATAGCGTAGACTGTAAAGGGGACATTGGAGTACACCAGGAATGTTTCACCATATTTTATTTGCATCCTGTTCATTTTGATGCACACTTTTTTTGATATTTGAAACTGAAGCACACCAGGATGACTCTCAAATAAAATAATACCGCAACCAACCTTTGATTCCCCTGAAAAACTGGCTATAATTTTAGCACTTCATGCTTGTTGAATTGTTAAAATATTTAGCAAGTTAAGAGCAATGTGGAAAGGGAGTAGAGGCAGAAAGGATATCAGGAAGAAAAGACAAAATTCCCAAGACTATTTGAGTATTAAAAGGAGAAACAAATAAGAGCTCACCTTTCCCTGAGATACAAGCTCAGGACTGTGTCTTGGTTAAGGTGCTGTGTTGTGCTTAGTCGCTCAGTCATGTCTGACTCTTTGTGACCCCATGGCCTGCAGCCTGCCAGGCTCCTCTGTCTATGGGGATTCTCCAGGCAAGAATACTGGAGTGGGTTGCCATGCCCTCCTCCAGTTACACAGAATTCACCAAAAAAGTTCAGGCATTAGGAAAATTCTGATCCCAGAACAGAAAGCTGACAGTTCTTCCTAAGATGGAATCAGACCATTACACACGCTGTATTGGTTTAATTGAGCATACCTTATTTCCTTCAGCAAAGAGTCTTCTGTCATGGTACCCTATTTTCTTGGGCACCAGTGCTTGACAGATTTCTCACACAAGTAAGCAGTCGAGAGTGATACAATTTTGACATGAAATGTGCTTATACTTTGAAAGCCATTAAACAAGACTTGTTTGCTTATAATTTTCTAATAAAATAAAGGACCTTCTGTGGAAAGCAGTTTTAAAAACACATCATAACATTTTAAGTGTGTAGGTCTTGCAACGTTTATTCCAATTTTCTAGTGACAGACACAGAGTAATAAGATTTCCCTAACAGCTGCTTGGTGCTGGGTACTCACATGTCACTCAAACTGACAAGATTTTAGGAAAAAAAAAAAAAAAACACCACTTTCTTCACTGTGTTCTCATTTTGAAAGATCAGCTATTGCACATAATTCAATTTTGCTTAATTGCAAAGTATTAACTTCACAAAATATAAATTGTTAAAGGTAATATGATAGAATTAATTAGAAACACACTCTAAACAACTCATTAGATCTCATTCTACAAATTTGTGTGTCCCAGAAAAATTCTAATCCTAAATGCCTGAGAAAAGCTTAGTTCAGTTCACAGTAATATAGAATTTTGGATTTGGGAAAAATACATAGAGAGCATGTGTTCCAAATTAGTGCCTACATTTGAGGATTTTCTCTTTTTGTATATAGGAACTGTTTGGATTTAATTCATATTTAAATAATGTATAGCCAGCACCATTCAGGCTACATAGTTTCTTTGTTCACTCATTCATTCTCAACAATTTATCAAGCATTTCACATGTACTGGTATATTCCAGGAACTATATTAGACATTGGTAATGTAAGAATAAATATTTCACTATTCCTGTCTCTGAGGAGGAGCTCAGAGTATAGCTAGGTAAACAAATAAATTAATAGCTATATTGTAGTACAGTCAAGGCTGTGACAGGTTTGTATGCAGTCTTATGGGAAAACAGATGAGGGAGTGATCTCTGTCCTTGGGGGTTCTGAGAGGACAACACAGAGGAAATCACATTTGAGTTGGAGCAAGAATCCTCAGAGGAGAGGTGGGGACTGAGGATGTTGGGAAGGAAATAGAGTATGTTGGGAAGGCAGAAGAATATGTTGGAGAATGATAGTGTAGAATCTAGGAATGGTGAAAAATGATGTACAGTTAGACTGTAAAGGTAATTCAGGGAAAGAAGGCAAACATCAGATTCTAAAGAGTTTGTAATTAGTTTTTTTTTTCTTAGTTTGTCATTACTTTTGTAGGAAGTGGGCAATTAAATTTTGAAGTGAAGGCCATAATGTGATCTGCTTTGTATTCTTGAAATGCTATCTCTGACACTGGTCTGAAAGACAGTTTAGATTAGTCATGTGCATTTGGAGTATGCTTTAGTATGCTTGGGCAGTGGAAGGGACAATGGACAAAGGCATGTATTAAGATGCATTTTAGAAACGGAATTAATAGGGCTTTGTGGTCAGTTGCTTGGGAGAGTCAGGTGCTATGGGAAAGGAAAAAGTTAAGGATGACTTCAGGAGGTCTAGTTTGCATAATTAGTTTTGAAGGGTTGGATAGGTATTTATTTAATCCTCTTCACAAGCTTTTGAGGATTATAACAGATGACAGAAACTGAAGCTTTGAAAAGATAAGTAATTTGCCAAAGTTATGTGGGTAGTAAATTTATGAAGGACAGATTCAAGTTAATCCCAGAACCCAAGCTCTTAAACATTGTACTGTTTCTTTCTATACTGGCCAAATGGGCAGTGAAACCCTTTACTGGACTGGGAAATACAGGAGGAAAATCATGGCTTGAATATAGAAGGTGATCAGTTTTGCCATTTAACATCTTGACTTTGATACATCGAAAAGGCCAGAAAGTGGAGATATTCAAGAGAGAGTTTGAAATACCCATGCTGAAGCTCATAAAAGATTTGGGGTGAAGAAGTTCAGATTTAGTGACGGTTGAAGTCATAAGAGAGACTCAGATGGCCAAGAGAATAGGTGTAGGGGAGAGAACTGAGCAGAAAACTTTTGGTGGCTGTGGAACAAAAGGATTCAGGGGGAGGAGACTGAGAAGGCACACTCAAATAGATTATTGGAAAACCAGAATAATATATATAAGTCTATGAAGTAGAGATTTACTTTTTCTCCCTTGAGTGTACGTTGGGCAGAAGATTGGCCCCTCATCATGTTAATTGTCCATCAGCTTTAAGAATATTGTTATAGTTGTGAAAAACTGTCACTCACACACAGACTTTGTTTTTCTGAGGTTGACAATCTCTCCCCATTCAGGATCACCATCTTTTGCACCACACAAATTCCATCATCATCCTAGGTCACAAGTCCACATCCTCAATGATGCATCCACTCTCAACTCAATTCCTAGATTGTATCTGAGCCAACTTCACCTCCAACATGTTTCCATATTTTTCCAGAAACAGCTCCACTTGGGAAATGTTTAACCATAAAATTCCAATGACTAGTTCAGTTCAGTCGCTTAGTCATGTCCAACTCTTCATGATCCCATGGACCACAGCTCGCCAGGCCTCCCTGTCCATCACCAACTCCTGGAGTTTGCTCAAACTCATCTCCATTGAGTCAGTGATGCCATCCAACCATCCCATCCTCTGTCGCCCCCTCTCCTCCCGCCCTCTATTTCTCCCAGCATCAGGGTCTTTTCCAATGAGTCAGCTCTTCTCATCAGGTGGCCAAAGTTTTGGAGTTTCAGCTTCAACATCAGTCCTTCCAATGAATACTCAGGACTGATTTCCTTTAGGATGGACTGGTTGGATTTCCTTGCAGTTCAAGAGACTCTCAAGAGTCTTCTCCAACACCACAGTTCAAAGGCACCAACTCTTCGGCACTAAGCATAGCGTTTTCATTTCTCACTCGCTCCCTCCCACTGACTCAATTTAGGTTCAACTTAGTTCACATCATATATTGAGTATCTATTATATGTTGTGTGTTATATACACACTTGCACTGACACATTTCACAGAATGAGAAGGGAGTGGATATGAAAACATTTCTTGCAATCCTAGTGTGAAAAGTAAAATAATAGGGGTATATTTTAGGTACAGTAGTATGATACAGTGGCAAGTTTGAGCAGTTGCTCTTGACTTGAAAATGGAAGATATATAATTAGTCTATAATTTCATAATCAAACCCTCAAATTTAGTGGCTTAAAATAGCACTGATTTATTTCTCACAATTCTGTGGGTTGACTGGGCTCCACCTACATTCAACTGGTTGCTAGAATGGGCAGGAAGGGTTAGGAACGTATTATTTACATGTCTGGGGGTATAGGTGCTATATGCCAACTCTCTTCCGTCGGCCTTTTTTTCTGCATGATATCTTATACTCTATGTAGGACAGCCTGACATTTATAGCATGGTAGTTGGGTTAAGCTGGAACTATGTGTGTGTGTTGAGTCGCTTCAGTAGTGTCCGACTCTTTGCGACCCTATGGACTGTAGCCCATGAGGCTCCTCTGTCCATGGGATTCTCTAGGCAAGAATACTGGAGTGGGCTGCCATGTCCTCCTCCAGGGGATCTTCCCGACCCAGGGATTGAACCCACATCTCTTATGTCTCCTGCATTGGCAGGTGGGTTCTTTACCTCTAGCGTCACCTGGGAAGCCCAAGCTGGAACTGACACAGTGCCAGTTCCTTAGCATTCTCTTGGCCTGCCCATAATCAAGGGCTTTTTGTTGGAGCAATAGCATGAGTATACTGGGATGGGATGATAATTGGCATCTATCTTTTGCACACAGATTAACACAGGAAACTTTAAAAAGGAAAAGATTGTCAAGATGAGTCTCAAAGTCTGGGCAGTTCATCAGATGAGTGAGGATTTAAGAGAAGAGGAGCTCTTCAAGAAGGATGGCAGTGACTTGAAAACAGAAAGTGGCATAATCATTGGGTAGACCAGGACACATGGATTCCTTGGAGTATTTGGGGAAGGAAGGAGAAACGAACTGACTAGGCAGGCAAGAGTAGAAACCCTTGTTATAGGCAGTAAATTAAACTCTACATTCCAGGCTGCAGAATGCCCTTCTGCAGGGAAGCAGCTGCTCTTCCCTCTCATTGATTCTTCTACTTTGTTGGCTTCATATGTTGTTGATCAATAAGCTCCTTTGGCCTCATTTCCTTATTCAATCCAACTGACCACCCATAGTACTTCAGCTGGATCACCCTGTCACCAGTACTCTCAATTCTCAACACTCTTATGACCTTGTTATTCCATTATTCTAACCCTCAATTCTAGAGTAATCTAACCATCTGTTTGTTCTAATCCTGGAACCAGACATTGAATAATACTGAATCAAAATATATAACCATAAGGAAAACAATCAACAGCCTTATACATTTATGACTTCCAACTACTGATTTTCAATATTGTCTAGCAAATTGTGACATATCCTTGCCCAGTCCTTATGCTGGTAATTTTTATTACTGTTAATAACATTTATGCTTAATACTGCACTATTTTCTCTTGGTAGATTACTTTGAATACTTCACAGAGGAAATAGCTGTGAAAAATTTCTTCACATCTCCTTGAAGTTCGTTTATTCTTTTTCTTCTGGATCATCCTGTTCCTTTCCTTCCAATTCGTGCCATCATCCTAGGACATATTTAGCTTCTTCTACATCTCCAAACTAATTTATACTTCTCATCCATCCTTTCAGTTATTCTTCCTCCTTTCTTTCACCTAAGCTCATGATCTCATGCCTTCTATCTCTTGTAAGTTCTTGCTCTAATAATTATGCCCTTTCTTAATTGCTTTTTTCAGTCTATCTCTTTCCAAAACTTTCTCCTCAGTCTAAAGTATGAAAAAAATTCTCTATCATGTAAACATTTTCTTCAGTTTTTCTTCTAGAACAATCAGTGTTCCCACTTAATCTTCTTTATTTCATATTTACTCCTTAGCAGCCTGCAACATCTTGATCAAGTGCCAATCACACTTTCTGACGCATGGTACATGTGTAGTAAATATGAATTAATGATCAATTTTTATTTGCCAATACTATGATTTCTTTTTAGCCCTCATCCTCATCTTTGTTATGGTGGGAGGAAGCATTGCATTTTAAGATCTTGCCCCTGGTTCTGTGGAAACTTGCAAACCACACATACAAGTAGACACAATGGCTGAGATTGTATATACCACAGATTTCTTCCAAAATCAATCCTGTTCTACCATTTTGGTTTGTTGGGACCTCGCTGTACCAGTCAGTAAACATACTGGATACTATCATTGATTACATATATGAACTTTTTTTGAAATGATATTACTAAATAAGAATGATTATTATTTAATCATGTTCTTCTTAAAGTGTGGTACCTATTTAACACATGATAATCACAGGTGTTTAGAGCAACAAAAATTCTCCTATGCTAAACAGATTTTTGCAGAGACAGGAACGATGGTTTTCTGGCATATAATATAGGTATTTTTGTGGAGTGAGTAGATGAATGTTCTTTATATGTAACCCCAGTCAAAATTTTCTAAATGAACATAGAATGTATTTCTGATATTTCAAATTAAATTACCGTTTGTTATTAGGGCTTAGACTTTTCACACATTCTAAGTGACTTGTTGCTATCCTTATTGAAAGGGAAAAAAAACTTTACCAATCAGTCCAGAAATTCACAAGTAAATATTGTTTATTTTCTCTGGTAAATTTCATCTGTTAGAGTGTTGTTTTAGATAAGGTTTTTCCATAGAAGTATATATAAACTCTTAAAAAATTAAGAGTTTGAACTTAAACTACTGGTATAAAACTAGGCACTTATTAACCTTCAGTTTATCTAACTTCTATCTTAGAGACTGTGAGCTCACTTAATAGCATCAAGTGAAGGAAGCTGGAATAGGATCCCCTGTACTGCATACCTCTGGGAACTTCCTGTGTAATGTTGACATTCAGTCTCAGCCAACCTGACAATAAAGTGATCCGTTTATCCAACACAAGCAGGCAGAGAAGGAGATACTGCATCCTTCTCTCTGCCTCCCACTCCCAGAGTCAGTCCGATGCTTCCTCTGGGCCAAACACATGCACTTATAAAGCACTTCATCAACAATTTGTCATGTTTTCTGTGTAACTGGGTTTACTCTTCTTATGTAAATTTTCCCCTAGATAATTTTCCCAAATAGCACAGGAAGTATTTGAGGTGAGCTGAAACTTCTTAATAATAAAGTTTGTGATTTTAAGTGGGCTTCCTTGCTGGCTCAGGGGTAAAAGAATCTGCCTGCAATGCAGGAGGCACAGGAAACACAGGTTCGAATCCTGGATCAGGAAGATCCCCTGGAAGAGGGCATGGTAACCCACTCCAGTATTCCTGCCTGGAGAATCCTATGGACAGAGGAGTCTGGAGGGTTACAGTACATAGCATCACAAAGAGCTGGACACAACTGAAGCAACTTAGCATGCATGCATGTGATTATAATGCCCTCGGACTAAGAAACACTTATCACCATATAAAAATGACCAGCTTTACCACTATACATACAGGACTACTGAGGAGCTTAGGGAAAATCACTGTTGCTTGCTATACACACACACACACACACACACACACACGCACACGCACACACACGTGTGTGTGTGCCTAAATTTTATTTTATTTTTAAAATTAATTTATTTTATTTGTTTAGCTGTTCTGGGTCTTCGTTGCTGTACACTGGCTTTCTCTAGTTGCAGCAAGTGGGGGTACTCTTGGTTGCAGTGTGCAGGCTTTTCACTGGAGTGGTTTGTCTTATTGCAGAGCTCAGGCTCAAGGTGTGACAGCTCAGTAGTTGTGGTGCCCAGGTTTAGTTGCTCTGTGGCCTGTGGAATCTTCCTGGACCAGGGATCAAACGGGTGTATCCTACATTGGCAGGCAGATTCTTATCCACTGTACCACCAAGGAAGTCCATGCCTAAATTTTAAAATCCAACTTTTCAAAGGGGAAGTATTGTTTAATTAAGGACTTTTATAAATTCCCTGGAGTCTACTCCATAAAATAATTATTTTAATCACTAAGAGTATTGAGTAAAATTTTTGCTTCCTTAATTCTTCTCCCTGGCAGGTCTGTTTACTTTTGTTTTTATTTTTTTTTGTGAAAGCACCAAAAGCAGTTGTTTTACCTAAATAATCTATGACCATATTGTTACTTACTTAGATTTCCTTTTTTCATACTGAAACTAAATCATTCCTTGTTGGTCGTCTTTTGGTGCCACTGAAGAATTCTAGGAGGACTAGGCAGATTTGAAATACTGAAACATTCTGACTGCATTATAATAGTGTAATTATCTGAGAAGAACCCAAAGTACCAGTGTCCCTAAAGTATCTTTTTATCAGTTTATCAAGGTACCTAAAAACTCCAACATCCTTCTCTTGTAAATGCTCTTTTCTTGAATGCCCTTATTAAAATAAAAATATGTTATTGATAGGCTAACAGTATGTCAATGACAAAAGTAGGATTCTCACTAAAAAAAAACGACACCTGGACAGAAAGATTTTAGACAGGAAATGGTGGCAGAAAGGCTGTCAGAAAAGCATGTGATGCTCAATGAAAAGCTCTACTTAGCTGTACTGTGGGTGGTATGGGGACTGGATCTTATACCAGTCAGCAGTTTTTCCACTGAAATATTCAGAAAATACAATAGAAAGTGGCTAAAACAAAAATGGAATTTATTGGCTCTCATGACCCGTGTACCACTTATCCAATTATTGCCTCTCAGTTATTAGGGCTTCCCTGATAGCTCAGTTGGTAAAGAATCAGCCTGCAATGTGGGAGACGTGAGTTCAATCCCTGGGTTGGGAAGATCCCCTGGAGAAGGAAAAGGCTTCCCAATCCTGGCCTGGAGAATTCCATGAACAGTCCATGGGGTGGAAAAGAGTCAGACACAACTGAGCGACTTTCACTGTCAGCTTCAAATTCACCTTTCAGTTTCTTTTAGTGTTTATCTCGTTTAAAGTAGACCTGCATTAAGCATTCTCAGTAGAGGGCACTGGAGGAAGGCACTCTCCTACCTTGTCTGATTGATGCCTAGAGGTGGGTATCAGGAAATAGGGTGAATCTCTGCCCCAGTCGTGTGCCTAGAAGATGGTCCTTTGGCCTTGGCCTGACAGTAACCCAACTGCTATGCACTTGACATAGAAATTAGCACTCTAAAGACTTCCTTTCTGAATCAGTGCCCCATTTTCTTTTGCTCCTTCTTGTACAACCTGCCTGTGCTCCAGAGGGTTTAGCCACCAAGCCAGCCACAGCTCCCACTGGAGGCTTTGCTAGCTTTGACTGTGACCCAGAAGGTTTCAGGCCTTTACCATTGCAGATTACCTGCTCCTTACCTGCACACCGCAGACTTGCTTCCTAATTGCTCAGGGACTGCAGAACAGCTTCACTCTCAGTTCAGTTCAGTTCAGTCACTCAGTCGTGTCCGACTCTGCGACCCCATGAATCGCAGCACGCCAGGCCTCCCTGTCTATCACCAACTCCCGGAGTTCACTCAGACTCACATCCATCGAGTCAGTAATGCCATCCAGCCATCATCCTCTGTTGTCCCCTTCTCCTGCCCCCAATCCCTCCCAGCATCAGGGTCTTTTCCAATGAGTCAACTCTTCACATGAGGTAGCCAAAGTACTGGAGTTTCAGCTTTAGCATCATTCCTTCCAAAGAAATCCCAGGGCTGATCTCCTTCAGAATGGACTGGTTGGATCTCCTTGCAGTCGAAGGGACTCTCAAGAGTCTTCTCCAACACCACAGTTCAAAAGCATCAATTCTTCAGTGCTCAGCCTTCTTCCCAATCCAACTCTCACATCCATACATGACCGCAGGAAAAACCATAGCCTTGACTAGACGGACCTTAGTCGGCAAAGTAATGTCTCTGCTTTTGAATATGCTGTCTAGGTTGGTCATAACTTTTCTTCCAAGGAGTAAGTGTCTTTTAATTTCATGGCTGCAGTCACCATCTGCAGTGACTTTGGAGCCCAAAAAAATAATGTCTGACACTGTTTCCACTTTTTCCCCATCTATTTCCCATGAAGAGATGGGACCGGATGCCATGATCTTCGTTTTCTGAATGTTGAGCTTTAAGCCACCTTTTTCACTCTCCTCTTTCACTTTCATCAAGAGGCTTTTTAGCTCCTCTTCACTTTCTGCCATAAGGGTGGTGTCATCTGCATATATGAGGTTATTGCTATTTCTCCCAGCAATCTTGATTCTACTTTGTGCTTCTTCCAGTCCAGCGTTTCTCATGATGTACTCTGCATATAAGTTAATAAGCAGGGGACAATATACAGTCTTGACGTACTCCTTTTCCTATTTGGAATCAGTCTGTTGTTCCATGTCCAGTTCTAACTGTTGCTTCCTGACCTGCATACAGATTTCTCAAGAGGCAGGTCAGGTGGTCTGGTATTCCCATCTCTTTCAGAATTTTCCACAGTTTTTTGTGATCCACACAGTCAAAGGCTTTAGCATAGTCAATAAAGCAGAAATAGATGTTTTCCTGGAACTCTCTTGCTTTTTCCATGATCCAGCGGATGTTGGCAATTTGATCTCTGGTTCCTCTGCCTTTTCTAAAACCAGCTTGAACATCAGGGAGTTCACGGTTCACGTATTGCTGAAGCCTGGCTTGGAGAATTTTGAGAATTACTTTACTAGCATGTGAGATGAGTGCAATTGTGTGGTAGTTTGAGCATTCTTTGGCATTGCCTTTCTTTGGGATTGGAATGAAAACTGACCTTTTCCAGTCCTGTGGCCACTGCTGAGTTTTCCAAATTTGCTGGCTTATCGAGTGCAGCACTCTCACAGCATCATCTTTCAGGATTTGTAACAGCTCAACTGGAATTCCATCACCTCCACTAGCTTTGTTCATAGTGATGCTTTCTAAGGCCCACTTGACTTCACATTCCAAGATGTCTGGCTCTAGATTAGTGATCACATCATCATGATTATCTGGGTCATGCAGATCTGTTTTGTACAGTTCTTCTGTGTATTCTTGCCACCTCTTCTTAATATCTTCTGCTTCTGTTAGGTCCATACCAATTCTGTCCTTTATCGAGCCCATCTTTGCATGAAATGTTCCCTTGGTATCTCTAATTTTCTTGAAGAGATCTCTAGTCTTTCCCATTCTGTTAATTTCCTCTATTTCTTTGCATTGATCACTGAAGAAGGCTTTCTTATCTCTTCTTGCTATTCTTTGGAACTCTGCATTCAGATGCTTATATCTTTCCTTTTCTCCTTTGCTTTTCGCCTCTCTTCTTTTCACAGCTATTTGTAAGGCCTCCCCAAACAGCCATTATGGTTTTTTGCATTTCTTTTCCATGGGGATGGTCTTGATCCCTGTCTCCTGTACAATGTCATGAACCTCATTCCATAGTTCATCAGGCACTCTATCTATCAGATCTAGGCCCTTAAATCTATTTCTCGCTTCCACTGTATAATCATAAGGGATTTGATTTAGGTCAAACCTGAATGGTCTAGCAGTTTTCCCTACTTTCTTCAATTTGAGTCTGAATTTGGTAATAAGGGGTTCATGATCTGAGCCGCAGTCAGCTCCTGGTCTTGTTTTTGCTGACTGTATAGAGCTTCTCCGTCTTTGGCTGCAAAGAATATAATCAATCTGATTTCGGTGTTGACCATCTGGTGATGTCCATGTGTAGAGTCTTCTCTTGTGTTGTGCTTCAGTCTAGGAAGCTGTTTGTTTCTGGATTATCCAGTGTGCCAAACTATGCTTTTTTCAAGACGGTCTGAACCCCAGCCTTGGGAAGGAGGACCCCTCCAAAAGTTTATCATTCCTTAGATATTCTTCCTCAGCCCTAGGGTACCCTATAAAATTTGCATATATCTTATAATCACTCTCAATTTCATTTAATAATTTTTAGTATTTAACATCCCATGTTTATCTCTCTATATGGTGTCTATCTCCTAGCTGGAACCAGACTGATCCACTGTCTCAGGTTTCAAAAACTATTATCAGGATCAGTCTTTTTGGCTCTGATTCCTTTAGATTGTCTCTGTCTCATCTAGGCTCTTCTTTTATGGCGTACATATTTTAATACTATCAAATATATGTGAAACATCAGTGCTTCTTTCTCCCAGGAGCCCCAGCTAATATTTCCTAACATGTCAATAGCTAGACTTGCATTGCATACACTTCTCCGATCCTATTTACGCAGTCCACTAAGGATTCTTTTTTCTACTATGTACTTAACATGGATTCAGTCTCTTCCACATTCTACTGTTTGTCTCTGATAACACCCTACTTTTGGTATCAATTTCTATATCGGTTATAAATTTTGTTGTTCTGAGTGACAATAACTCAAACTGGCTTAAGTCAAAACAGGGGAAAGTCCACAGGAGAGTTTTCATGCAACTGAAAAGTTCACAAGTAAGCCTGGCTTCGTGTGTAACTTGATTCAGAGTTCATGTTACATTATCAAGAGCCCTGTCTGGGTTGCTTCGATTCTCAGGCTGGCTTTGTGAGCCTAATAGACAGGGCAGTTACAGTTTTCCAATTTTTACATACTACATCCAATCAAAGCTTCTCTTTTCTCTCAAAGCTGCTGCTGCTTTTTGAGAGCAGATGTCCCAGTGGGAGTGTTTTGAGGGTTAAATGGGGTAATATTTGTTGTTTTAATAATTGCTATTATTCCATCAGTTCTATTAATTCTTGTCTTTCTCTGTACCAAGCACTGTGGTCAAGTAGACAGACTATCTGGATTATTTTAGGTCCTCTTTTGGAGTTGGAGGTGATTTGTAGGAAATATAAAACTGGTCATTCAGATATATTTCTCATACATATTTGGCTTTTGTCTATGATCCTGGCTAACAGTTCTCAAAACCCTTGGAATTTCTTGAGTGATAAGAGCAATGGGAACATCTCTTGTTATAATATCTGGTGTCTTGCCCTCAGTTCCTGAAAATACTTAAGAGCCATAAAGGTGAAATGCGTGTCTTATTATCCATAACAAGTCATTTTCAACCATAGCTGAGTTTATGTTAATGAGGTGACTTTTGGAAGTCCCCTAAAAATGTGGGTGGGGCTAGTTACTAGGGGTACCATCCTAAATGAAGGATTAGAACTTTCAATCCCATCACCTGATTTCTGAGGAAGGGCTGGAGGTTGAATCAATCACCAGTGGCCAATGATTCAATCAATCATGCCTATATAATGAAGCCTCTTTTAAACCCCAAAGGAGGAAGTTTGGAGAACTTCCAGGTTAGTGAACCAAAATGCTTCTACATACCATCATTTCAGGCTTCAAACCCCAATAGAAACTTTAAGGGGTTCACCCTACTTTCTTTTGTAATAAACTGCAATCTAGCAAGTTTACTAGTTCCCTGAGTTCTGTGATCTGTTTTAGCAAATTAATGGAACCCAAAGAGGGGATTATGGAAACTCTGATTTATAGCCAGTTAATCAGAAGCATAGGTACAAACCTGGGTTTGTGATTGGCTCCTGGAGTGGAGGATAGTCTTCTGGGATTGATCCCTTAACTTGTGGAATCTAAAATTATATTTGGGTAGAAAGTATCTGGAGGATCCCAGGGACAGGGGAGCCTGGTGGGCTGCCATCTAGGGGTCGCACAGAGTCGGACACGACTGAAGTGACTTAGCAGCAGAAGCAGAAAGTGTCAGAATTAAGTTAAATTATAAAACACCTAGCTCGTGTCTGAGAATTGCTTGAAGTCTGAGCAAAACCCCCACATATTAGATTCCACATATAAGTTAGATCATTCAGTCTTTCTCTGACTTATTTCACTTAGCATAATGCCCTGAATGTCCATCCATGTTGCAAATGGAAGAATTTCCTTCTTTTCATGGCTGAATAATATTCCATTGTTTTGTGATTTCTTTATCCATTCATCTGTTGATACTTAGGTGGTTACCAGGTCTCGGCTACTATAAATAAATGTTGCAATGAACATGGTGGTGCAAATATATTTTTAAGATAGTGAATTTTTTCCCTTCAGACATATAAGTGGAATTGCTGGTTTATAAGATAGTTCTATTTTTGATTTTCAAGGTATTTCTATACTTTTTTCCATAGGGGCTGCACCAACTTACATTTTCACCAACAGTATACAAGGATTTCCTTTTCTCCACATCTGTGATTTGTCATCTCTTGTTGTCTTGAAAGTAGCCATACCTCACTGTGGCTTTGATTTGTGTTTCCTTGATGATTAGTAATGTTGAACACCTTTTCATATACCTGTTGGCCAGCTGTATATCATCTTTGGAAAAATGTCTGCTTAGTTCTTCTAATCAGATTGTTTGGTTTTATTGCTGTTGAGGTGTATTTATTCTTCATATATTTTAAATGTCAACCTCTTCTCAGACATAATGATTTGCAGTCATTTTTTTCCCACTTCATATGTAGTCTTTCAGTTTTGTTTATGGTTTCCTTTGCTGTGCAGAAGCCTTTTAGCTTTATGTAGTCCAACTTATTTTTGCTTTTGTTGCCTTTTCTTTTGATACTAAATTAAAAAAAAAAAATCTTTTCCAAGACCAGTGCAAAAATCATATCCCCTATGTTCTAGGGTGTTTTATGGTTTGAAGTCCTACTGAAAGAAGCTAAAGTTTTAAAGTAAGTAAGTAAAATTTTATGGTCTCAAGTTGTTAATATATTTTGAATTGATTTTTATTTATGGTGTAAAATAGTGGTATAGTTTCATTCTTTTGAATATGGCTATGAAGTTTCCCCAGCACCGTTTATTGAAGAGACTGTCCTTTTCCCGTTGTATATTCTTGGCTCCTTCATTATAAATTGACCGTATAAATGTGGGTTTATTTCTGGGTTTCTATTCTTTTCTATTTTGTCTGTGTGTCTGTTTTTACCCTGGAGTAGGAAATGGCAACCCACTCCAGAATTCTTGCCTGGAAAATTCCATGGACAGAGGAGCCTGGAGGGCTACAGTCCAAGGGATAGCAAAGAATTGGACATGACTGAGCAGCATGCACATCTATTTTTATGCCAATGCAGATAGGATTTTGATATAAAGAGATTATAGAAGATAATTCCTGGTGAGAAACAACATGGGCAAAATAACAAGTTTAAAAGAATAATAGAACCTCTTCTGGGATGAGTGAATACATTTGTGTAGTTTGTTATGGACTAGATTTTTTTTTTTTACTGGCCTTATCTTAAAATTATATGTTGAAACCCTGATCCCTAATGAGAGCACATCAAGAGATGGGACCTTTGGGAGGTGTTTATATCATGTGGATGAAGTCTTTTTTAAAAAATTTGTTTATTTTTTCAATTGAAGGATAATTGCTTTACAGAACTTTGTTGTTTTCTGTCAAACATCAACATGAATCAGCCATAGGTGTACATATGTCCCCTCCTTGGGTGAAGTCTTTTTAAGGGATTAGTGCTCTTTTAAAAAAGAGACATGAAAGTGGTTCCCTCCTTTCTTTGCTTTCCACCATGTGCAGACACAGTAAAAAGACCCATCTGCAAACCAGGAAGCGAGCCCTCACCAGACACCAAACCTGCAGGTACTTTCCAGCCTCCATACTGTGAGAAGTAAATGTTATTTAAGCCATCCAGTCTATGATAATTTATATAGTGTCCTGAAATGACTAAGATATATTTGAAGCATACCATTTAACAAGGCAGTTTGAGACACAGTGAGATTAGAGAAACAGATGGGGAGAAGATTGTGGCCAACCTTGAGAGCAAAGCTAGGAATGTATATATTTTTTTAAAAGTACAGAGGAATGCATAAAACATAAATATACATCTTAGTGGATTATTACAAAGTTAGCACACCAGAGAAACCAGATCTCAAAAATAGAACATTATCAACACACGAAAAGACCCATTTATGCCCATTCTCAAATGCTGTGCCTTTCTTTCTCCCTAAAGGAAACATTACTGACTTCTAACACCAAAGGCTAATGCTCCATGTTTTTGAATTCTATAGAAATGTCATTTGATAGTATCTATTATCTTGTGTCTAAGTTCTTTCATTCAGTATTGTTGATAAGATTATACACGCAGTTGAATGTATTTGTAGTTTGTGTTTTTTTAAATAAGTATTCCAGCGTATGGATATTCACACCACAATTTATTTATCATAATGACTGTGGTTTGTGTAGAATTTGGGGATTACAGCATGTGCACATACTATTTTACTAGATTCTGAGAATCAGCTTTCTAAAATAGCCTACCTATATACTTCCACCAGCAGTATCTGAGTGTTCCTATTGCATCACAACTCTCCAACACTTGGAATTTTCAGACTTTTAATTTTTAACCTAGGAAGTTTGGACCTGATTTTATATGTATTGTTGAGCCACTGAAGGATTTTGGTTTGGAAAGTGGTGAACAGGGGAGATACATTGGGTCACTCACTCACTCACTTCAGTCAATCACTCGTGTCCGACTCTTTACAACCCCACGAACCGCAGCATGCCAAGCCTCCCTGTCCATCACCAACTCCCGGAGTCCACCCAAATGTCCATTGAGTCAGTGATGCCATCCAACCATCTCATCCACTGTCGTCCCCTTCTCCACCTGCCCTCAATCTTTCCCAGCATTAGGGGCTTTTCAAATGAGTCAGCTCTTTGCATCAGGTGGCCAAAGTATTGGAGTTTCAGCTTCAGCATCAGTCCTTCCAATGAACACCCAGGACTGATCTCCTTTAAGATGGACTGGTTGGATCTAGTGCTGCACAAATTAGAGTATGAGAAAGCTTTGATAAGGGGGCCTAGCCCAGCTGGGATGCTATTGTAATGATTTCATAAAAATAATTTGAAAACAAACTAGAGTGTTAAAAGAGGGGCTAAAAAGAAAGAGAAAAGAGGTGCTTATAAATAATAAGGTTTGGTAGTTAATAACTTTTGGGGATAAAGGAAGCAAAGATGATCAAAGATGATCATATTCTTGAGCCTAAATGACTGATAAACTGATAGAGTCTTAACCAACTTAAGACTTGGGAGAAAAAATTCTCTTCCAGTAAAATTGTTTTTAACCTAGATTTTGTTATTTATTTTCACTATTTTACCATTAGTTCAGATTTGTGATAATCTTTTTCTCCAACTCTCCTTTCTCATCATTGCTGTATAAGAGCATTCCCAGTAGAAGCTGGCTCTGTCAGGGAAGAAAGAATCAAGACTCAGGTAGAATAGTTAAGCTGTGTCTCTCTCAATGCACTCAGGATCCAGAGAAAGCAGTGGAAGATTTTCTACTATTCAGAAACCTGACAGCTTTGGTGTAAGGAATGATAGTAGCTAGGAGAATGACAGGTCTGAGACTTTTGGGAAGCCTAAGTCCACACAGCTTTTAAAGGAGGAACTATTCTGTGTGCGCATTTCCATCACTATTCTTTCTTTTTCTGTGGATGTCTTTTCTGTCACTGATGTAAACAATGGCTTATTCCATTTTTGCAATAAATTATTTGCTTAACTGAGTATTCACAGGGATATAGCAAAGAACACATAGGTGTTCCAGGATTAGTACTTCTGCTACATTTACTTGTCCTGGTATTGAGGTAGTAACTCCAATGGCTTATTTTAATTTTTGAGAGTTTGCTTGGATAACAGTTCAGGGATTGCTGGGTTTGCCTATCTGTATGAATCCTTATTGAATGGATCTCATTTTGCATAACCTCTTTAGTACAGGCTTTCTTTTAACATTTTTTGGTAATATTTTATCTAGAAATATATCCAAAAGCATAGATAGCTCTTTAAGCTTGTTTATGTTGTTTCCTGCAGTGAAATCACTTTGACAAAGGTTTTGCCTTTTTTTTTTTTTTTTTTTGCCACATCATTTGGTTTGTAGGATCTTAGTTCCGTGACCAGGAACTGAACCCAGAGCCTCAGAAGTGAAACCAAGGAGTCATAACCACTGAACTGCCAGGGAATTCCTGACAAAATATAACTTTAAGATAAATTTAAACTTTGTCTTAAATTTATTCTTTCCTGGCCTTGATGACTTCCTGGGTAGCACTAATAAGAAACAGAAGTAATAGTGCCTTACATTTCTAGACTGTTTTAAAATTTACAAGGCACGTTTGCATGTATTTCTATTCACTTACTTTATCACCCTGTGAGTGACAAGTCATTAGTTTCATTATTCAGATGAAGCAATGTAAGCTTAAGGACATAAGTAGTGATACAGTCAGGACTTCAAATCAGATCTTCTAAAGCTAGATTCGGTGCATGTGATGGTTAATTTTATGTGTCAGTTTGACTGAGCCACAGGATGGCCACATATCTGGTTAAACATTGTTTTTGACTGTGTCTGTGAGAGTGTTTCTGGAAGAGATTAGCATTTAAACTGTTGGGCTAAATAAAACAGAGGGCCCTCCCTTAATGTGGGTGGACATCATGCAACCCATCAAGGGTCTGAGTAGAACAAAATGGAGCAATGGCAAATTCAGTCTCTGTGCCTGACTGTTAAAGCTGAGCCATCAATCTTCTCCTGCCCTCTGAAACTTAGATCATCATCACTCCTGGTTCGTAGGCCTTTAGACTCAGGTTGGAATTCATACCAATAGATTTCCTGGGTCCCCAGTGTGTGAACTGCAAATGGTATGACTTTTCAACCTCTCTAATCACATGAGCCTATTCCTTATCTCACTGTTTTACTGTGCCAACTAAAAATTGGCACCTGCCATCTTCCTCTACAAGATTTAAATCACTAGCTGCTGCAGCTGCTGACTTTCAACACACCCTGAAAGGAGTTCAGGGTGGAAATGAGGAATGAGGCACTCTGTTCTCTGGGAAAAACTGACAGATAGTTAGATATTTTCAGCAGAAGATTTTATGAGCCCAAATTCTTGCATCTCTTCACATCTAGAAAAGCACTAAAATCGTCAGTGGAGATATCTGCTCTTCATGACTAGCAGTAACCTGCCCAAGACTAGCAACAACTTTCTGCCATAATGTGTGCTTGATTGCATATATTCCCCTTCACCAAAATCATGTACATACTGACCTTTTCCCCCTACTTCTTTGGATTAGTTCCTCCGAGCTATCTGAAACACTCTCTCCTGGACTTTATTCCTCATTTTGCCCCAAATAAAACTCAACTCACAGCTCTTGCACTCTGCACTTTTTTCAGTCGACTATTTTTTTTTTTTTCAGTAGACTATTGGTTTGGTTGGAAAGACCTGACTAGTACAATATCCTTTATGCATTGCCTCTTCCCTTATCACTTTTTGCATCTAGCTATAAAATTTCCTGTTATTCCTCAGCTGTTAATCAGGACCTATATTCTTGTCAAGTGAGGACTGCGTGTAACATGTACTTTAGCATTAGACACCATCAGCAATTCTCATAATTATCAGGTTAATTTAATACTTAGAGCCAACCTATATTCAGGAGTTAATGTTATGGCATAAGATTTACTTTTATTTACTTATTTTGTTTGTTTGGTTTAAGCAATATCACCAGCCTGGGTGAAGAGAATTCAGTGACCAGCCAGTGAACTTTTATAATAGGGGTGTTTTACATTTGACTTCTTTGTGGCACTAGTGAAAGCTATGAACTTCAGCCTGATCATATTATTAAAAAGTTGGTTTTCACAGTCTAAGAACAGAGTCAATGCAAATTGAATACTTTTCTTGAAAGAAATAAAATTATTTTCCTAGATATGTTACATAGATCATCAGTATGTGTAGATTTTGAAGAGATTGATCATTGGTAAATGTATTAAATAAAATAATCCAAAACAAAGCAAAGAAAGAAAAGGCAACTTTTTTAAAATTTAACTTGAAACATCACTGAGCACACAGATAAAAGACGGAATGCAGGTGAAAACAGATGTAATGTTTGTTGATTTATTAGCAGCATGCAGCTCGACCATGCAGTGGAGTCTACTGACTGAAATCAATGTGACGGAAAACACAACTCTCTCGAGTGCTGTTCTTCTAGGCTTTTCTAGTGAAAAGATATTTTTAGTCAACACTATGAAACTCAGAGAACTGTGAAAGGTAATGAGGTATTCTTCACAGAGCAGTGTACCATGTCCATTCTATCACTGAAAGAATAATGACATGAGTTAGAAAAGCTCAACACATATACATTAAATTCCTGAAAAATGATGAGGGTATATAGTTATTTAATTATTTTGATGCTAATCAGTGAGTATCTCCATATCCAAGCAGATTTATGAACATAGGTAAACTTCCCAGCCTCTATGGGGATTACAGAATGACCCGGACAACGTGAACAAAGTTTAAGAAAGGGATTTATTAACCAGGTTCCAGGATGACAAACAGTGGTCAATACTTACTCAGGACTAAGAGAACGCTCTGAGCCAAAGGGATTGGCAAATATGAACTTTAATTCTGTAGAAGTCAGAGGAAGGAAAGGACTTTTGATTTGCAGAGCCAAAAAAGTTGTAGCCAAAAAAATCATATAGGATAAAAACAAAAGCCATTTGAGGATTGATAGATGAAAACTTAAGGTGTTCCACCAGATTTGCTGTCTCCAAAGGAGACGATTTAACTCTGGGACCAAAGATAGTCTCAGTCACTCAGAGCTTTGTGTAGTAGAGATTTTATTAAAGTGATAGTGATAGAAAAAACTTCTGACATAGACACCAGAAAGGGATAGAATGATTACCAACCTTGCTAGTTTTAAGTAGGGCATTATATACTTTTCTGCTAGCTGTTGAGAATAGAAAAAAATATTCAAGGCTGTGAAGATTTTCCCCAGACCCTTTCCCATAACATACATCCTGGGATGACATCAGCACAAGATTAGCCAGAAGGAACAGGTTAACCCAGAGCTCAAGACTGTGGAAGTTTTACCCAGACCTTTTATCATAACATACATTCTGAGCTCAAAAGAAGCATATCCTTGAACAGGAGATACTGCTGCCTACGAGGCCTATGTGTCTAAGGCAAAAGACTGAAAAAGAGAGAATGTTCACCTCCTCCTTAAAGGGGCGTTAGGCTTGGACTCCTTATCAACCTGCCTAAGTTAACTTTCTCAGATGAACAGGTGGTTCCTTGACAATTTGCTCCTTTGGCCTTGCTAGGGGATAAGATGGGAGAAGGCAATGGCACCCCACTCCAGTACTTTTGCCTGGACAATCCCATGGACAGAGGGCTGCAGTCCATGGTGTGACTGAGAGTCGGACATGACTGAGTGACTTCACTTTCACTTTTCACTTTCATGCATTGGAGAAGGAAATGGCAACCCACTCCAGTGTTCTTGCCTGAAGAATCTCAGGGGTGGCAGAGCCTGGTGGGCTGCCGTCTATGGGGTCGCACAGAGTCGGACACGACTGAAGCGTCTTAGCAGCAGGGGATAAGATGACTGAGGCTTTTCTTTATAGAACAGTGGATACATGATGAGTGAAAAGGGTCAAGTTAGCTAAAAGGACACATAGCTGAGCGGATTATTATAGATTATTTCTCCTTACAATGGACTTTACCAAGTATTCTGTTTTAGCCATGATTTAAAATATGTAACAGCAAAATGTTACAAATGTAGTCAATTGTCTAGATTTTCCAAAGGATTCTAAACAATGTTTGTCTAATTTTCAGAAACTGAACTTCATTGTACCTCAGAAGCTAGCACAATATTGTGAAACAATACTCTGAGAACAAACAAACAAAAAACATAACTGGAGAATTTTGAAATACAGTTAGTAATACAGAGTTACAGACTCGGAATGAGAGGAAAAAATATCAAGGTTATTTCACTGCTCAATACAGAGATCCTTTCTGTAGTGTGCAGGTTGAATGGCACTCTACTCTTTGATTCTCTGTTGACAGTTCAGTTCAGTTCAGTTGCTCAGTTGTGTCTGACTCTTTGCAACCCCATGAACCGCAGTACGCCAGGCCTCCGTGTCCATCACCAACTCCCAGAGTCCACCCAAACCATGTCCATTGAGTCGGTGATGCCATCCAGCCATCTCATCCTCTGTTGTCCCCTTCTCCTCCTGCCCCCAATCCCTCCCAGCATCAGGGTCTTTTTCAATGAGTCAGCTCTTCGCATCAGGTGGCCAAAGTATTGGAGTTTCAGCTTCAGCATCAGTCCCTCCAATGAACACCCAGGACTGATCTCCTTTAGGATGTACTGGTTGGATCTCCTTATAGTCCAAGGGACTCTAACAAGTCTTCTCCAACACCACAGTTCAAAAGCATCAATTCTTCTGCGCTCAGCTTTCTTTATAGTCCAACTCTCACATCCATACGTGACTACTAGAAAAACCATAGCCTTGACTAGACGGACCTTTGTTGGCAAAGTAATGCCTTTGCTTTTTAATATGCTATCTAGGACGGGGTACATGTTATTTTATAAGGCACCCCATTCCATTTTGTATAGCCTTCTAACATTTTATTTTTTAGCTGCCTAGACAAACTTTCTGATTTTTAGCAGCAATTTGATTTATGTTTGTGAAATGTCTCTTCAGATGCATTCTAGCAGAACTACTAATCATGGCCCTGACCCCACCCTAAATGGGATACCAAGAGGATCCATGGTAGACCCACGGTCATTCTCTTCCTTTAATTTGAATCTTGAGCGAAGTGACAAATATCTGGCACTGTTTCATTTCCAGCAGTGGTACCCTGATCAGACTATTTTTGTCCCGAGACTATGTGAATTTCTGGCTTTCTCATTTTCTAGATGAACCTGCTCTGTTTTCTTTTTTCATTTCTGAAACTGATTCACCAGCTTCCTGTCAGTCAACTGGGGAGACCATTAAAAATGAAGATTCCTAGGCCCCATCCCCTCAAGTATATAATTTAGTAATATGCGGTGAGAGTACAGGAAGTTAAATTTGTAACACACTCAAGGTGACATTGATGTGGTCAGACTATGGGCTGACTTTTGGGAAACACTGTTTAGATGGTATAACTCAAATTTTCACACCATTTTTTTTTTTACATTTTATTTTATATTATAGTTGATTAACAATGTTATATTAATTTTAGGTACACAGCAAGTGAGTCAGCTATACATATACATGTATCTATTCCTTTTAAAATTCTTTCCCCCTTTAAGTTGTTACTTAATTGTCAGAGTTGCCTGTGCTATAGGTCTTTGTTGCTTCAGTCAGTTCAGTCACTCACTCATGTCCAACTCTTTGTGACCCCACAGAATGCAGCACACCAAGCTTCCCTGTCCATCACCAACTCCCAGAGCTAGGTCAAACTAATGTCCATTGAGTCAATGATGTCATCCAACCATCTCATCTTCTGTCATCCCCTTCTCCTCCTGCCTTCAAACTTTCCCAGCATCAGGGTCTTTTCCATTGAGTCAGTTCTTTGCATCAGGTGGCCAAAGTATTAGAGTTTCAGCTTCAGCATCAGTCCTTCCAATGAGTATTCAGGATCAATTTCCTTTAGGATGGACTGGTTTGATCTCTTTGCAGTCCAAGGAACTCTCAAGAGTCTTCTCCAACACCACAGTTCAAAAGCATCAATTCTTCAGTGCTAAGCTTTCTTTATAGTCCAACTCTCACATCCATACATGACTACTGGAAAAACCATAGCTTTGACTAGATAGACCTTTGTCGGCAAAGTAATGTCTGCTTTTTAATATGCTATCTGGGTTGGTCATAGCTTTTCTTCCAAGGAGCAAGCGTCTTAATTTCATGGCTGTAGTCACCATCTGCAATGATTTTGGAGACCCCCAAAATAAAATCTCTTACTGTTGCTCTCTTTGTTGCTTCTCCATTTTAAATATAGCACTGTGTACACGTCAATCCCAGAAAATATGCCAGCAAATTTGGAAAACTAAGCAATGGCCACAGGACTGGAAAAGGTCAGTTTTCATTCCAATCCCAAAGAAAGGCAATGCCAAAGAATGCTCAAACTACCGCACAATTGCACTCATCTCACACGCTAGTAAAGTAATGCTCAAAATTCTCCAAGCCAGGCTTCAGCAGTATGTGAATCATGAACTTCCAGATGTTGAAGCTGATTTTAGAAAAGTCAGAGGAACCAAAGATCAAATTGGCAACATCTGCTGGATCATTGAAAAAGCAAGAGAGTTCCAGAGAAACATCTACTTCTGCTTTATTGACTATGCCAAAGCCTTTGACTGTGTGGACCACAATAAACTGTGGAAAATTCTGAAAGAGATGGGAATACCAGACCACCTGACCTGCCTCTTGAGAAACCTATGTGCAGGTCAGGAAGCAAAAGTTAGAACTGGGCATGGAACAACAGACTGTTTTCAAATAGGAAAAGGAGTGCATCAAGGCTGTATATTGTCACCCTGTTTATTTAACTTATATGCAGAGTACATCATGAGAAACACTGGTCTGGATGAAGCACAAGCTGGAATCAAGATTGCCCGGAGAAATATCAGTTACCTCAGATATGCAGATGATACCACCCTTATGGCAAAAAGTGAAGAGGAACTAAAAAGTCTGTTGATGAAAGTGAAAGAGGAGAGTGAAAAGTTGGCCTAAAGCTCAACATTCAGAAAACTAAGATCATGGCATCTGGTCCCATCACTTCATGGCAGACAAATGGGGAAACAGTGGAAACTGCAAACTTTATTTTTGGGGCTCTAAAATCACTGCAGATGGTGACTGCAGCCATGAAATTAAAAGACACTTACTTCTTGGAAGGAAAGTTATGACCAACCTAGATAACATATTGAAAAGCAGAGATATTACTTTGTCAACAAAGGTCCATCTAGTCAAGGCTATGGTTTTTCCAGTAGTCATGTATGGATGTGAGAGTTGGACTGTGAAGAAAGCTGAGCATCAAACAATTGATGCTTTTGAACTGTGGTGTTGGAGAAGACTCTTGAGAGTCACTTGGACTGCAAGGAAATCCAACCAGTCCATCCTAAAGGAGATCAGTCCTGGGTGTTCATTGGAAGGAATGATGCTAAAGCTGAAACTCCAATACTTTGACCACCCGATGCAAAGAACTGACTCATTGAAAAAGACCCTGATGCTGGGAGGGATTGGCGGCAGGAGGAGAAGGGGACAACAGAGGATGAGATGGCTGGATGGCATCACCACCTAAATGGACATGGGTTTGAGTGAACTCCGGGAATTGGTGATGGACAGGGAGGCCTGGCGTGCCGCAATTCCTGGTGTCGCCAGGAGTCGGACAGCACTGAGCAACTGAGCTAACTGAACTAGCACGTCAATCCCATATTCCCTAACTATTCCTCCCACTTCCCCCCCGTGTAACCATAAGTTTGTTTTCTAAATCTGTGAGTCTGTTTCTGTTTTTTTAAATATGCTCATTTGTATTTTTATTTTAGATTCCACATATAAGTGATGTCATAGGATATTTCTATTTTAATGTCTGACATATCAGTTAGCATATATTTTCATTTTAATAGGAAATTTCTGAAAGTGGAAAAGACTTCCTGACCAACTCACTAAGTATATGAATCCCAGTTTTTTAAAATTCATTCAGTAATTCAACAAACAGACACTGAGCAATGTACTGTATCAGGTATCATGATGAGCATTGGGATATATAATATCATTAAGATTACAGGAAACTTACTGTTTGTGGGCACTGAGGCACTGTAAAGGGAGCCAGGATAATATCTGGATTTCTAAATCCTATGTGCAGTGTATATCACCTAATCTTCAAAAGAAATGGACAGCATTTGTTTCTGTATTTTTACCTGATTTATAATCCTTTAAAATGTTACTGTAGATTTTTAATTCTAGATATGTTCCTTCATGTATGTACAAAAATTCTAAGTGAAATCAGAAATCTCAACTCTAAATAATTAGTCTTAGACATAAAAATAAAATTAAATGTTATCCACTTTTTACCAGGTTTTATGAAACAAGATTTTCTTACTTTACTGTCCTACTGAAGTACCTCACAGTTACGTACACAATGTACAATTAAAAACAACTGTAGTTAAACAGGATATGAAAATGTTCAGAAGCTCCTTCTTTTAGCTAAAAACAAAAATAACTCTTATGTAAAATACTTGCTTTTAAATTAGGACCAGATTTCATATTATTTTGGATGATTCTAAATTTGCAGTCTCAAGTAAATTTTGAAAACTTATATTCCTTCTCAGAAACTTCTCCTGACCTCTAGAATTTCTCATCATAAGTATAAATAGTTTTAAAATATATAGCTTACAAAAAAGTGTGAACGTTGATGTAAAAATTTCATCATTCTTTGAAATGTATCCATTTTGATTTTGATTCCCACCACGATCCATATAAAGATACTTGAACAAACTAATTTTAACAGTTAGAAATTCTTCATTTATTTTTCTTTGAAATTCTATTTCCATATCACAATCCTATTTTCATAAATTCTTTCCATGTGAACGTCTTTTAGTGATCATTTTTTTCTTGAAAAGTAATTAAAAATTTGTAGCCATGTGACCATGTTAAAATTTCCTCTGAATTGGATTTTCATCACACTTTTTAGTATAAAATTAACCCAAACAGCATAAATAAATGTTCCTTTAGGTAATAAACATAAAAATGAAATTTATTAGAAATGTGTCCATTATTCAGATGGAAGGGTTATTTTTTGTTCAATAAATAAATATATGTGAGTGGATTCAAATTACATGTTAGGATAAGACATAAGATCTGAGAAATCGTATACCCATGAATAAGTAGATGAGAGTGGAGTTTTGTTTTAGCAATGTCACTCAAACGTTTGAACTCCAAGTTATATTCCAAAATCATATAGTTAACTATCATCAAAAATTATCTTTAATGATCTACCAGCTGTCATTTTAATTAGGTCTCCCTTCAGTTTTTTTAAAGGCAAAGAATTAAAACCAGTTTCAGATTTTATGATTCAGTTATTAGTCATTTAATTTTTGAACACTAACACTAATATTTTGAATTGTCCTATTGTTTTGAAATCCGGGGATTTTTGCACTCAGGATCAAAGTACCATTGTAAGATGGTAAAATGAATGATAGCTTCAACCTCCCTTTTTTGAAACAACTGGCATGAATATTCTCAGGCGATCAAATTTTGGAAAGAGTACATGTGAAGCATAGGATAGAAATTATTTCCTTAAAATTATTTTCCCCAAAGCACACATATCTCAATTTGAAATCTGCTGGTCTAAGCATGTATCCTTTTAAAGATAGTTGCTGATTATTTAACATGATGTGAATGTAGATTTGTCTATGCTGGATCAAAGAGACCTTGGCTGGATTGTATATTCCAGAATAGCTACAAAAAGATCCCCTGTCCCTCATATTCTTCTTAAGTTGTGACATTGACACCCCTGCTTTTGAAAAGTGGCAATCTATTTTCCCTTCTTTTGGATTTTAGGAGAATTGTGACTATGGGGGAGTAATGCTATGTGATTTCTGAGGTTGGGTCATAAAAAGTGATAAAGCTTCTGCCTGTCCACTCAGGTGTAGGGAGGCCAGAACACATGGAACGACTGTGAATAGGTATTTCAGCTGACAGCCTCATTTGAGGTCCCAGACAATGGCCAGAATCAACTGCCACGTGTTTTGTGAGGAAGCCTTTGAAATTATTCTAGCTTCAGCCACCCTAGTCACCTGCATGTGACTGCGGGAGAGACACTGAGCAAGAACCCCAGAACTCAGAGAATCATAAAATTATCACCATTGCTTTAAGTCACTGTGTGTTAAGATAATTCATTATGCAGTAATAAAAATCAGAACAGGACCTAATAGAATACCTTAGTAACCAAAATAAGTTGACATCCACTCAACTCAGAATGTTTACTTTTACTTGATTTGGGCTAAAATTTATCTTTGCATGTTATGAAAATCACAAAGTACATTAGTAGTGCATAAAGATTGCAAGGAATATATTAAATGGGTAATGTTTAATTTCATTAAAGGAAATACAGCTTGATTTTCGTGTGTTCCAATTTATTATTGATTAGAGTACTGCATATATACGAAATTACCCAAAATCCTTATAGTTTATTTTATTTACTCTTTAGAAATTTAATTATTATTCTCAAAGTAATACTTATCCTTAAATTTAAAAGCCAAATAGTACTACAAGTCTAAAAGCAAACAATAAATATAAGCAAACCCCTTCTCATTTTCTTCAGGCAGACACTTTCAATTTCTTTTGGCTGTTTGATCTGGTATTTACCTCTCAATTTCTTATTCCGTACTTTATTGCTAGTTCTATGTATTTTTGTTTTAAATTTTTGACAGTATCTGTTAGCTTGCTTCTATAAAGGTTTAGCATTATATCTTTTAGACTGCTTCTTCAACCCGAATTTCAACGCATGTACCTATTTTCCTCCTATTCTCCCACTATAGTCATTTCATGCTTTTCTGATACATTCATACTTACAGTTTAAATTTGCATTATATTATGATTACACTTCTTCTTGCCTTTTCCCAAGCTTTTTTTAATGTCATTTGGTCTGTTACCTAGGTCACTATGACTATGTTAGACCCAAACTTTCTCACAGAACTATAAAACAGCTTTTAGTGAAGCTCATGCCTCGCCCCCTCTTCCTGGAGCCCACTGCCCTCCTATACAAATCTAGATTCACTGCTCTCTAGGCCAGACATCCTAACTGACATTCTAGGCTATCACTGCTGGGAATTTTCTTTCTTTTCTTTCCTTTTACTTTACCCCTAAATTGAATTCCTTGTTTCTTGAGTGTTGTATTTTCTGGTTACTTGATCTATTTCTGTCTTTTTAGTCTTTTAATTAATTAATTTTTTATTGAAGGATAATTGTTTTACAGAATTTTGTTGTTTTCTGTCAAACCTCAACATGAATTAGCCATAGTTATATATATGTCAATAACCTCAGATATGCAGATCACACACCCTTATGGCAGAAAGTGAAGAAGAACTAAAAAGCCTCTTGATCAAAGTGAAAGAGGAGAGTGAAAAATTTGGCTTAAAGCTCAATATTCAGAAAACTAAGATCATGGCATCCAGTCCCATCACTTCATGGCAAATAGATGGGGAAACAGTGGAAAAAGTGGCTGACTTTATTTTCTTTGGGCTCTAAAATCACTGCAGTTGGTGATTGCAGCCATGAAATTAAACGACGCTTACTCGTTGGAAGGAAAGTTATGACCAACCTAGACAGCATATTCGGAGAAGGTGATGGCACCCCACTCCAGTACTCTTGCCTAGAAAATCCCATGGACAGAGGAGCCTGGTAGGCTGCAGTCCATGGGGTCGTGAAGAGTCAGACACGACTGAGTGACTTCACTTTCACTTTTCACTTTCATGCTTTGGAGAAGGAAATGGCAACCCACTCCAGTGTTCTTGCCTGGAGAATCCCAGGGACGGGGGAGACTGGTGGGCTGCCATCTATGGGATCACACAGAGTCGGACATGACTGAAGTGACTTAGCAGCAGCAGCAGACAGCATATTGAAAAGCAGAGGCATTACTTTGCCAACAAAGGTCCATCTAGTCAAGGCTATGGTTTTTCCAGTCGTCAAGTATGGATGTGAGAGTTGGACTATAAAGAAAGCTGAGTGCCGAAGAATTGATGGTTTTGAACTGTGGTGTTGGAGAATACTCTTGAGAATCCCTTGGACTGGAAGGAAATCCAACCAGTCTATCCTAAAGAAGATCAGTGCTGGGTGTTCATTGGGAGGACTGATGTTGAAGTAGAAACTCCAATACTTTGGCCACCTGATGCAAAGAGCTGACTTATTTGAAAAGACCCTGATACTTGGAAAGATTGAGGGCAGGAGGAGAAGGGGACAACAGGGGATGAGATGGTTGGATGGCATCACCAACTCAATGGACATGAGTCTGGGTAAACTAAACTCCAGGAGAAGGTGATGGACAGGGAGGCCTGGCATGCTGCGGTTCATGGGTTGCAAAGAGTTGGACACAACTGAGCAACTGAACTGAACTGAGCTGATACATATATCCCCTCCCTTTTGAACCTCCCTCCCATCTCCTTCCCCATCCTATCATCTAGGTTGATACAGAGCCTCTGTTTGAATTTCCTGAGCCATACAGCAAATTCCTGTTGGCTATCTGTTTTACATATGGTAATATGAGTTTCCATGTTACTCTTTCCATACATCTCAGCCTTTCCTCCCCTCTTCCCCATGTCTGTAAGTCTATTCTCCATGTCTGTTTCTCCATTGCTGCCCTGTAAATAAATTCTTCAGAACCATTTTTCTAGATTTCATATATATGTGTTAGAATACAACATTTATCTTTCTCTTTCTGACTCACTTCACTCTGTATAATAGGTTCTAGATTCATCCACCTCATCAGAACTAACTCAAATGCATTGCTTTTTATGGCTGAGTAATATTCCATTGTGAATATGTACCACAACTTCTTTCTCCATCTGGTGATGGGCATCTAGGGTGTTCCATGTTCTAGCTATTGTAAATAGTACTGCAGTGAACAATGGGATACATGTGTCTCTTTCAATTTTGATTTCCTCAGGTTATATGCCTAGGAGTGGGATAGCTGGGTCATATGGTGGTTTTCTTCCTAGTTTTTTAAGGAATCTCAATATAATCTTCCATAGTTGCTTTATCAATTTACATTCCCACCAACAGTGCAAGAGCATTCCCTTTTCTCTACACCCTCTCCAGCACTTATTGTTTGTAGACTTTTTGATGATGGCCATTCTGACTGGTGTGAGGTGATATCTCATTGTGTTTTTGATTTGCATTTCTCTAATAATAAGTGATGTTGAGCATCTTTTCCTGTATTTGTTAGCCATCTGTATGTCTTTGGAGAAATGTATGTTTAGGTATTTTTCCCACTTTTTGATTGGATTGTTTGTTTTCCTGGTATTGAGTTTTATGAGCTGCTTCTATATTTTGGAAATTAATCCTTTGTTAGTTGTTTCATTAGCTATTATTTTCTACCATTCTGAGGTTTGCCTTTTCACCTTGCTTATAGTTTCCTTTGCTATGCAAAAGATTTTAAGTTTTATCAGGTCCCACTTTTTAACTTGTTTTTATCTCCATTACTCTAGGAGGTGGGTCATAGAGGATCTTGCTTTGATTTATGTTGTTGAGCATTCTGCCTATGTTTTCCTCTTAAGAGTTTTATAGTTTCTGGTCTTACATTTAGGTGTTTAATCCATTTTGAGTTTATCTTTGTGTATGGTGTTAGGAAGTGTTCTAATTTCATTCTTTTACATGTAGCTATCCAGTTTTCCCAGAACCATTTATTGAAGAGGCTGTCTTTGCCCCATTGTATATTTTTGCCTTCTTTGTCAAAAAATAAGGTACCCTAGGTGCATGGCTGTATTTATGGGCTTTCTATCTTGTTCTGTTGGTCTGTATTTCTGTTTTTGTGCCATTACCATACTTTCTTGATGACTGTAGCTTTGTAGTATAATCTGAAGTCAGGGAGGTTGATTCCTCTAGCTCCATACTTCTTTCTCAAGACTGCTTTGGCTACTTGGGGTCTTTTGTGTTTCCATATGAATTGTGAATTTTTTTATTCTAGTTCTGTGAAAAATGCCTTTGGTAATTTGCTGGGATCATATTGAATCCATAGATTGTGTTTGGTAATATATTCATTTTCACAATATTGATTCTTCCTACCTAGAAACATGGAGTATCTCTCCATCTGTTTATGTTGTCTTTGATTTCTTTCATCAGTGCCTTATACTTTTCTGTGTACAGTTCTCTTGTCTCCTTAGGTAAGTTTATTCCTAAATATTTTATTCTTTTTTGTTACAATGGTGAATGGGATTGATTCCCTAATTTCTCTTTCTGATTTTCATTGTTAGTATATAGAAATGTAAGTGATTTCTGTGTATTGATTTTGTATCCTGCAACTTTGCTAAATTCACTGATTAGCCCTAGTAATTTTCTGATACTATCTTTAGGGTTTTCTATGTACAGTGTCATATCATCTGTAAACAGTGAGAGCTTTACTTCTTCTTTCCCATCTGGATTCCTTTTATTTCTTTTTCTTTTCTGATTGCTGTAGCTAGGACTTGCAGAACTATGTTGAATAATAGTGGCAAATGTGTACACCCTTGTCTTGTTCCTGATCTCAGGGGGAATGCTTTCAGTTTTACACCATTGAGAATAATGTTTGCTATAGGCTTATCATATATGGCCTTTACTCTGTTGAGGTAGGTTCCTTCTATGCCCATTTTTGAAGAATTTTAATCATATATGGGAGCAAAATTTTGTCAAAGGCTTTTTCTGCATCTATTGAGATGATCCTGTGGTTTTATCTTTCAATTTGTTAATATAGTATACCACATTGATTGCTTTACATATTTTGAAGAATCCTTGCACCTCTGGGATAAACCCAACTTGATCATAATATATGAGCTTTTGATGTGTTGCTGAATTCTGTTCACTAGAATTTTGTTGAGGATTTTGCATCTATGTTCATCAGTGATATTGGCCTGTAGTTTTCTTTTTTGGTGTTGTCTTTGTCTGATTTTGGTATCAGGGTGATGGTGGCCTCATAGAATGAGTTTGGAAGTGTTCCTTCCTCTGAATTTTTTTGTAAGAGTTTTAGAAGGGGAGGCATTAGCTCTTCTCTAAATGTTTGATAGAATTCTCCTGTGAAGTCATCTGGTCCTGGGCTTTTATTTTTGGGGAGATTTTTGATCACAACTTCAATTTCAGTGCTTGTAATTGGGTTGTTCATAATTTCTATTTCTTCCTGGTTCAGTCTTGGAAGATTGAACTTTTCTAAGAATCTGTCCATTTCTTCCAGGTTATCTATTTTATTGCCATATCAGTCAGTTCAGTTCAGTTGCTCAGTCATGTCCACCTCTTTGCGACCCCATGAATTGCAGCATGCCAGGCCTCCCTGTCCATCACCAACTCCCAGAGTCCATCCACACTCATGTCCATTGAGTCAGTGATGCCATCCAACCATCTCATCTTCTGTTGTCCCCTTCTCCTCCTGCCCCAATCCCTCCCAGCATCAGGGTCCCTTCCAATGAATCAACTCTTCGCATGAGGTGGCCAAAGTATTGGAGTTTCAGCTTCAGCATCAGTCCTTCCAGTGAATACCCAGGACTTATCTCCTTTAGGATGGACTGGTTGGATCTCTTTGCAGTCCATGGGACTCTCAAGAGTCTTCTCCAACACCACAGTTCAAAAGCATCAATTCTTCGATGCTCAGCTTTCTTAATAGTCCAACTCTCACATTCATACATGACCACTGGAAAAACCATAGCCTTGACTATACAGACCTTTGTTGGCAAAATAATGTCTCTGCTTTTCAATATGCTATCTAGGTTGGTCATAACTTTCCTTCCAAGGATTAAACGTCTTTTAATTTCATGGCTGCAGTCACCATCTGCAGTGATTTTGGAGCCCCCCAAAATAAAGTCTGACACCATTTCCACTGTTTCCCCATCTATTTGCCATGAAGTGATGGGACCAGATGCCATGATCTTCGTTTTCTGAATGTTGAGCTTTAAGCCAACTTTTCACTCTCCTCTTTCACTTTCATCAACAGGCTTTTTAGTTCCTCTTCACTTTCTGCTATAAGGGTGATATCATCTGCATATCTGAGGTTACTGCTGTTTCTCCCCGCAATCTTGATTCCAGCTTGTGCTTCTTCCAGCCCAGCGTTTCTCATGATGTACTCTGCATATAAGTTAAATAAACAGGGTGACAATATACAGCCTTGATGCACTCCTTTTCCTATTTGAAACCAGTCTGTTGTTCCATGTCCAGTTTTAACTGTTGCTTCCTGACCTGCATGTAGGTTTCTCAAGAGGCAGGTCAGGTGGTCTGGGATTCCCATCTCTTTCAGAATTTTTCCACAGTTTATTGTGATCCACACTGTCAAAGGCTTTGGCATAGTCAATAAAGCAGAAATAGATGTTTTTCTGGAACTCTCTTGCTTTTTCAATGATCCAGTGGATGTTGGCAATTTGATCTCTGGTTCCTCTGCCTTTTCTAAAACCAGCTTGAACATCAGGAATTTCATGGTTCACATATTGCTGAAGCCTGGCTTGGAGAATTTTGAGCATTACTTTACTAGCGTGTGAGATGAGTGCAATTGTGCGGTAGTTTGAGCATTCTTTGGCATTGCCTTTCTTTGGGATTGGAATGAAAACTGACCTTTTCCAGTCCTGTGGCCACTGCTGAGTTTTCCAAATTTGCTGGCATGTTAAATGCAGCACTTTCACAGCATCATCTTTCAGGATTTGAAATAGCTCAACTGGAATTCCATAACCTCCACTAGCTTTGTTCATAGTGATTCTTCCTAAGGCCCACTTGACTTCACATTCCAGGATGTCTGGCTCTAGGTGAGTGATCACACTTCAGTGATTATCTTGGTTGTGAAGATCTCTTTTGTACAGTTCTTCTGTATATTTTTGCCACATAGTCTTTCATAATAGTCTCTTATAATCCTTTGTATTTCAGCATTGCCTATTGTAACTTCTCCTTTTTCATTTATAATTTTATTGGTTGATGAGTCTGGCTAAAGTTTTGTCAATTTTATCTTCTCAAAGAACCAGCCTTTAGTTTTATTATTCTTTACTATTGTTTCTTTCATTTTTTTCTGATATCTTTCCTTCCACTAATTTTGGGGTTTTTCTATTCTTTTTCCAGTTTTTTAGGTGTAAAGTTAGGTTGTCTGTTTGATGTTTGTCTTTTTTTGAGGTATGATTGTATTACTACAAACTTTCCTCTTAGAACTGCTTTTGCTGCATCCCATGTTTCAAGTTGTCGTGTTTTCATTGTCATTTGTTTTTAGAAATTTTTGATTTCCCTTTTTATTTCCTCAGTAAACTGTTGGTTATTTAGAAACATGTTGTTTAATCTCCATGCATTTGTTTCTCTTATAGTTTTTTTCTTGTAACTGATATCTAGTCTCATAGCATTGTGGTCAGAGAAGATGCTTGATATGATTTCAATTTTCTTAAATTTACTGTGGTTTGATTTGTGACCCAAGACATGGTTTATCCTGGGGAATGTTCCATGTACACCTGAGAAAAATGTGTATTCTTCTGCATTTGGATGGAATCTCCTGAAGATATCAATGAGATCCATCTCATTTAATATATCATTTAAGACTTGTGTTTCCTTATTAATTTTCTGTTTTGATGACCTGTCCATTGGTGTGAGTAGGGTGTTAGAGTCTCCTATGGTTGTGTTTCTGTCAATTTCTCCTTTTATGTCTGTCAGTGTTTGTCTTATGTATTGAGGTGCTCCTGTGTTGGGTGTATAGATATTTACAATTGTTATGTCTTCCTCTTGGATTGATCCTTGATCATTATGTAGTGTCCTTCCTTATCTCCTGTAATATTCTTTAAGATCTATTTTGTCTGATATGAGGATGGCTACTCCAGCTTTTATTTTGCTTCCCATTTGCATGGAATATATTTTTCTGTCCTCTCACTTTCAGTCTATATGTGTCTTTAGGTCTGAAGTGGGTTCTTGTAGATAGCATATATATAGGTCTTGTTTTTGTATCCATTCAGCCAGTCTGTGTCTTTTGGTTGGAGCATGTAATCTATTTACATTTAAAGTAATTATTGATATATATGTTCCTATTGCCATTTTCTTAATTGTTTGGGGTTGATTTTGTAGATCTTTTTTCTTCTCTTGTATTTCTTGACTCTACCAGTCCCTTTAACATTTGTTGTAAAGCTAGTTTGGTGGTACTGAATTCTCTTAACTTTTGCTTGTCTGAAAAGCTTTTAACCTCTCCATCAATTTTGAATGAGGTCTTTGCTAGGTATAGTAATCTTGATTGTAGATTTTTCCCTTTCGGTCAGTAGTATCGCCTTGCTTCCATGGCTGCCTGGCTTTCCTCCACCAGCATTTCCCACCATGATCTCCACCCTCACATCCCCTCAATGCGTCCCTCCAATGCCAACAGTAGTCCTCACCCCGGGATTACTCCACAGTCCCTAAACTCCAGCTTCCAGCTGCTATACGTTCCAGGGGACCAGCATTCCTGTCTGGGGTATGTATGGCTGTGGCAAGGACTGTCTGATTCTCATTCTATTTACGCTGCTGCAGATCAGCTGTTTCGCTTTCAGCCTTGAATGTTTCTCAGATACTTGCTGCGATGTGAGCATCAGAGCCCTGCTTCAGTTCCCAAACCCGCCAAGGGCAGATCCAGTCCTATTAACACTCCTGTTTCTCCCCCTAGTTCCTTCATCCTACTGAGTTTTGCATGGTTCTACATATTCTTTTCCACTGGTCAGGTACTTCTGTCTGCTCTCAGCTGATGTTCTGCATGCACTTCTGTGTCTGAAGGTGTATTCCTGATGTATCCGTGGAGAGAGATGTACTCCGCATCCACCTACTCCTCTGCCATCTTGTTCTCTATTTCTTTGTCTTGATGAAGCACATTTTTTGGATTTTTTTAAAACTAAGACTGCATATAAGATAAAAATTTAAAGATATTGCATGCCAAGAATGTTTTAATGCTATCTTTGCATTTGATTGAAGTATAGCTGAGAATAGAAGTTTAGGTTACAGATAACTTTCCCTAAAAAATTTAGAAAACATTGCTTTGTTGATTTCTATTGATTTGTTATAATTTTTAAGTCTGAAGCTACTTGAATTTCTGATTTTTAAAAATACATTCCTGACCCTTTTTGATGATTTGCTGTTTAAATCTTTTGCTTCACCTTTTTGAGCTCTGTTAATGAGATTTCTCTAGCCTTTCCATCTTACAAAATTGTGTTTTTGTCTCTTGTCTACTGTTCCCTCCTGTCTCATTCCTTCTTCAATATTATTTGTTCTTGTAATTTCATACGTTGGTTTTTTAATTTACTCTTATTCTAGTGGTATTTTGGGATTGAATGTATATATTTAATCCATCAAGTTTAACCTTAATTCTGTAACTTATTAACATTTTCACTTCAGAGATTTACTAATTCTGCCCTCTGTAAGTAATTTTTAAATTGTACAATTTTACACCATTTATCAAACATGCATATACCTATATATAAAAATTAACTAAATACATATGTATACATGGGAATTCCAGGTGCTAGTTACTGGAAAAGGAAATGGAAATCCACTCCAGTGTTCTTGCCTGGAGAATCCCAGGGACAACGGAGCCTGGTGGGCTGCTGTCTATGGGGTCGCACAGAGTCAGACATGACTGAAGCAACTTAGCAGCAGCAGCAGTGGTAAAAGAACCTGCCTGACAACGTGGGAGATGTAAGAGATGTGGGTTCAATCCCTGATTCAGAAAGATCCCCTCGAGGAGGGCATGACAACCCACTCCAGTATTCTTGCCAGGAGAATCCCATGAATAGAGCAGTCTGGTGGTCTGTAGTCTGTTTGGCTTCAAAGAGGTGGACGACTGAAGTGACTTAGCATGCATGCATATATGTGTGCATGTGTGTGTGTGTGTGTGTGTGTGTGTGTGTGTGTGTCTGTGTCTGTGTACATATCTTTGCTGTTTTCCTTTGAGTCATTAGTGCTAAAAGAGATAAGAAGGTATATTATTAAGTTTTCATCTGGGAAAACTAGAGAAATATGTAAGGAACTGGTGATGAAATTGGAAAGACTGAAGGAGTAAAGAGGGGAAAGTGAGGTTACCTACCTATCACTTATCTGCTGGAGGGACAGCGGAGGAAATGGGGTTACTCAGAGCCCAAGATTTCCATGCTGAGGAGACTGTTGAGGTTCTACTGTTGCTTTGCTGCAGCTGTAACTATCACTGCCCTTTGCAGGCAGCTAGGAATCTATAAAGAAGACTGAGTGCCAAAGAATTGATGCTTTCAAATTTGTGATGCTGGAGAAGACTCTTGAGAGTCCTTTGGACAGCAAGTAGATCAAATCAGTCAATCCTAAAGGAAATCAACCCTGAATATTCATTGGAACGACTAATGCTGAAGCTGAAGCTCCAATATTTCAACCATCTGATGTGAAGACTGTGATGCTGGGAAAGATTGAAGGCGGAAGGAGAAGGGGATGACAGAGGATGAGATGGCTGGATGGCATCACTGACTCAATGGACATGAGTTTGAGTAAACTCCAAGAGTTGGCGACGGACAGGGAGTCCTGGCATGCTGCAATCCATGGGATTGCAAAGAGTCAGACGTGACAGAGCAACTGAACTAAACCGAACTGAGTGAAGGACAAGGAAACCTGACATGCATAGTCTCCATAGGGTCACAGAGTCAGATACAACTTAGTGACTGAACTCAACAAGGTGTCCATATCCCCACTGATCTTGCAGAAACCTGGGAGCCACAGCCTCCTGCTTCAGAGGCTGCAGTTGCTGGAGCTGGAGCCAGAAGCATCATACTGCTGAGGTTGACAGGGCGCCACCTCTGCCACTGCTGTGGAAATGTACTGCCTAAGCAGGACCCCAGTGCCTGCACATGCCCTGCCCTACTTGCTAATGCAGGAAAAAAAAAATAAAACACAGATTTTTCTCTCCCTTTTGCCTTTCAGTCCCCCAACAGTGCCTTTCATTGGCAGAATCTCACTGGAAAGCATCTGGCAAGGAAGTCTGTGAGATATAGCATAAAGGCTCCCAGCCATCCTGTGATAGAGGAGATTCTAGAAGCCTGGAAATAATGCTGAGAGCCAAATGATGGATAGCCAGCCCAAAGGGCTTAAAGGGAAACTCAGTAACTGACTTGTGAATATTATCATTTCTCTGAGTAGGCATATCTATCTGGCACATCCTCTCAGTGTGATATACATCTATAAATATATTGTATATACATATTTTTAATAGGGGCTTTTGAGAATAAAATCAGAACTGCTTGTAGCAAAGAGATTTGATAATTTTCCAACTGTGAAGAAAACTTTAATGATTATGATATTTCATTGATTATTTTGGCATTTTCAGAGTTTATCTTGTATATTGCTATTTTTGCTGACATTTTAAAGAATTTGGAGCTCACATATAAATTTAATAGGTTCTTAAGTGAGACTTTTCCTGTTGTCTCAGATTTTCAGTTAAGGCCAAAAACTGAGAACAAGAGATGTTAAATTCCTCATAGTCTAAAGATTGCTGTGAAAACAGCCAAAATTAAGTTCAGAAATGATTCCCAGGGCCAGCTAAGATAGAGCAGGACTATTTCCAGCAGGCTACACCTTTTCCCCCACTTTTCTTCTACTTTGGATGCACCTGACTAGAAAAAACAACTAGCTATTCCCTGCTTCCCAACCCCGGCTTTAGCTTGTCTAGTAAAGTGAATATGATCTTTCAGGTGGATCTGGCTATTTTTGTTGCTAAAATTGAAGATGAAGAAATTTCCATTTGACTTGTCAACATGTAATTGTGGAAAATAGAAGCATGTCTGTTTCTCAGGTTCCTGTGGTCCTCTTTTCAGAGATATGAGGAGTTCAATTCTGCTCTCCAAATATTCACTCCTGTTTTGAAAAGTCAAATGGAGGACACATTCATAATAGAATACAATATTATGCCTTCTAGGCAGAGCTATTCAGAATAAAGGAATGAATGCTATTAACATTTGATGTCAATATAATACTTGGATGCCATTTGGCAAGAGGAGTCATGAGTGTCTAAATCCTTCTCAGTCTTGGTCATTCTTCCCTGAAAAAATCCTCAGAGAAAGTGTGTGTACAGGATATATTGACCAGCAGAGCACAGTGACATCAATTTGTAACAACTTCTGTAACTTCACTCCTAAACTCAAAGCCGAGCAAGTGGGAACTAACCAGAACTCCATAAAAGTTCCTTCGTCTATATATACTGAAATGGCTTCAGTGGCAAGGAGGCAAAGACGGCTGAAAGTCTTGTTCTGACCATTTCTACAACAATGCCCAGTTTACCTTTGGATCTTCCTGTCTCCTGTGGTAAGATAGTAAGATCCAAGTGTGCCAAGGTGCAAGGCATAAGGACAGCTGAAGACAGAGTCTGTCCCAGGGTCTTAATGTGCCCTCCCTGGGCCCTCTTGGGTTGTCAGTAATCCTACTGATTCAGTTGCTTTGCGGAACAGAAAGCAGATGAAGAGAAAAAGAAAGAGCAGGGAGAAAAGAGAAAGAGAGGAGCAGGCTTTCCCTTGAGGAGAACAGGTCCTAAGCTTAGCCTTACTTCATCAAGTAAGAGAGTCCAGAAAGACAAAAATGGAGGGAAGAGTTAGCCATTGTTTTCTTTCTTTATTACCATCATAACATCTTAGGAGGAAGAGAACTGGCAGGGTAAGACTTCACACAGTGTGGAACCTTGACCTCAAAGGTCGAGTGTTGAGGTCAGTCTGGACTGACCTCACAGAGGAACAGTCCTCTGTGATCCAGTTTAGAGACCAGAGTCTGATCATCCTGATCAACAATGGGTTTAGTGGGCTTTGGGGCACAGGAGAAGTGAACAAGGCCTAGAATTCCTCAGAGAGGCCAACAAGACCATTTTGCTGATGCCAGCCTTTGAAATGGACACTGTGGATGATTCAAAATTTCAAGGACTCAGGTCCTCATGCTTTAGTGAAGAGCAAGTCTTTATCAAACCTGCTGGGTAAAAATTTTACTGATGGCCCCGGAATTGCTTTATTTTCTCATCAGTTGAAACACTTTCTGTCTGTCTTATTCATTCTTTTTTTTGTTGAAAATATAAGGTTCATTCTAGTCTTTATAGTGTGTCTTTCCAGATTTGGCCCCATGTTCTCAACTGGATTATGTGCTTATTGGGGGCAGGTGCCTTGTCATTTATCTCTTTATATCCCACACAGCAGAGTTTTCTTTTTTAAAAAACTTTTTTGCCACTCCACATGGCATACAGGATCTTTGTTACCCAACCAGGGATCAGACCTGTGCTCTCCACAGCAGAAGCATGGAGACCACCAGACTGCCAGGGAAGTTCAAACAAAGTGTTTGGAATTGTGTAGGGACAAAGTAAATGTTTGGTGATGATGAAGTTGCCTAGTGTTTGCAGGACATTATTCAGGTTTCGTTAGGGCTTTACCAGCACTTTTTAAAAAATGAAAGCTATTTTCAAATCTCTATTTTGGTACTTTTTCTCAGTATTTCCCTTTCCCAAAAATTGATTTAGCATTTTCAATACAGCTTGATAGACTAAATTTATTTTTTGCCTTTGCACTTATTCTTTTAGAAGAACATATATATAAAGAAAATATATTTGACAGAAGACATATGTGAGGAACTGCAGAGACAGAAGCCATGTCTCTAGAACTAAAGTGGCACCCAAGAGAAGAACAATAGAAGATTCCTGCTTTGGAGTGACTTAGGCAGGTTGTTGAAATAGGAAGCTGGAATCAGTCCTAGAAGGACAGGTTGAGTTGTTTTTTCATTTTTGTTGTTCCCTTCCCCCGTGCTCTTTCTCAGATCAAAAGGATGATTCTAATGAGAAAATATAAATGGGAAAAATAATGAGAAGTGATCATTCTTTCTCGTGAGTCAATGTGCTAAGTTATGTATATCAGCTTGTTTAATCCACATGAGCTACTCTATAAAGAAAGTAGTGTTATTGTCTGCAATTAATAAACTAGAAGATTGAGGCTTAGAAGATTTGAGCAAATTTGCTTAAATCTTACCACCAGTCATAGCAGAACTTTGAGGAAAACATACCCTAGTTTGGCCCATGACCTTGACAACTATGCTCCACTGTCTCCTGAAGACTAAGAGTCAAGATAATTGAAGGTTTACTTAGAATTTTGCACTGACACTTTCACTGAGGTTTACAAGTAACTCAGAAACACTTTAGTTTGAACTTTGAGATTGACATATTTTGCTTACTGTTCTGCGCGATAGTCATTTTCTGCTGAAAAGAATGATTTACTTGTATAAAAGAATGACCTGTGATTGGCTTATTGTCAGAAACAAATGAAAAAAGTTATAATAAACATGACAGGTTATTTTGAAGGTGGTGAAAACCTGGAATCAGGTGCAGTATTACCTTTTTTGTATATGTATATAATTTCATTTACCTTGTCTGGAGCATCCATTTTTGTGTGTTTTTTGGAATAATAAATAGAGTTATTTTAACTGAGTGCTAATGTGGTGAGTGCCAGGTGAGAAATTCAATTGAAATGCTGTCACAAGATCCTTTTGTTTTCTTGACAAGAGGTGTCATGTTCTCTTGCATCCTGATACATGGAGTGTGAACTGATAAATAGTTTGGAGATGAAATTGTCAGTCACCATTATCACACTCAAGCAATTATCTTTTCTGGTGGCTTACACTGCCATGAAATGCAAGTTCTGGGGTGTGAAGCAAATAGAAGGAAAAAATATGAATGTGACCATAAATTGGAAGTGCTTAGGTTAGAAAAGTGATATTCCAAAGGGGCTTAAACATAGGGAGGAAGATTTACTGCTGCTTCTGAGACTGAGCAGAGGAAGGAAGCCAGGAAGAGGGAGAAGATCAGAGGTGGATCCAGCTGAAAGCTAAGGAAACTTAATCTTTAGCGTCACTTCCATGATGAAGATCATTCCAGTGAATGCCATTCATCCCAACAGCCGTATACTTTTGTAAAATTTGTGCAAGACATATAACAGCAATCAATTAAGTCTGCTGTCTTTTTCCACTCTGACTTCTCTTCCATTACATTTCTCCCTCTTTTGAGTGGTTTTGGAATGACCCTAGACATTGTTTGAGGCCTAAGGAAATATGAGTGGAGAATATGTTTTGTTTTCATGTAATGAAATATATTATGTGATCCACATCATTACTTCCCATATATTTAAGTTACTGTTTCCTCACTCTGGCATAAGAATAGCTTCTAGAAATACTCCTGTTGCCCACTCTGCCAACTTGATTGATGCTGCGATTCATAGGTGTGTGGCCAAAGTGATATGAATATGTTTAAGGTGCCTAGCATGTAAAGTGTGTGTGCAGTGGAACAAAACAAGGTTTAAGATACAGGCAGACAGAAGCCAGTCTATAGAAAAGATTTCTAATCATCAGATCTGTAAAACTGTAATTGGGGGATTTGGTTTCTATCAGTATTCTCAACTGTCAGAAATATAGTTAACAATACCATATATAAATTAATCAGATGTATTTTGCTTTTCTTCTGATGGAAATTGTGTGAAAGAGAACTTCTGTAGGGCAAATCTGTAATGGTTCTACAAATACTGATTATATCTGCAGTAACCATAGACAAAAGAAACTAGAAGAGAGTGAATAAGTTATTTAATATTGTATAACAAACTTCCCAGAACTTTTTGCCTTAAAACAAAGATATTTGTTCTGTGGTTGGCATCTTAGCCTGGGCCTTTCTAAGATGGCTCATCTTACTATTTATGGTGTTTTCTGAGGGTGAATGTAAGTCTAAGATCTTACCTGTGTGGCCAATGCTTTTTCTTCTCCCTACAATACATTGCATCCTCTATAAAGCACCAAGATATGTTCACATTTACAAATTGAACATAATCAAGGTCTCTTGAGGACTGGGCTCATAACTCAAAGAATTATTGACTGGAGATGTATGTCTTTTATTACCCAAATGTTATTGACTGGAGATGTACCAATACATTTTTAGAGAGTGATACAGTTAACATTACCATGTGAAATTGTTGAGCTTAATAAAAAAATGTCACAGTCCAGCCTAGGTTCAAGGAGTGGGAAAATAGACACCATCTCACTGTAGGTATTGCTGCCAAGAATTAATGGTCACTTTTTTGTACTCTACCATATAACATTTCCCAGTTTGACAAAAAATTTGTACATTTATAGAACAATACTAAGCTGTAACTAAAATAAATGACTAAACTATTAATAATTTAAAAATTAACTCTACTGTGCTGAATTACCATTCTGTTCTCCCTCTATAAAATGATATTAGAGATTTATTGTCTCATGAAGAGGCAATCAAAAATGGGCATGAAGAGAAGGATCAGTGAAATGTGTCTTTGAGATCCAGTTGAATTCACATTTGGTTTATATGACCCAGATGAGATGTCAGTTCTGTTCTGGGAAGCTGATAAGGCCTTGGTTTGAATAAGTTAACATTGCTTAACAGTTGAAGAGATTTTGGGAAAGTTACCTATTCTTTCTTTGAGAAGCAGTTTTTCATCTGATTGAAATGATGATAGTCATTTCCTGCTGAAGAGAATGATTTACTTGTATAAAAGAATGACTTGTGATTGGCTTATTGTAAAAAACCAATTTTTTTTTTAATGCAGTAAACCAAGTCATTATTGGGAAGGTGGTGAAAACCTGGCATCAGGTGCAGTATGAGCTTCTTTACGTACATATATATGTATATATATTTCATTTACCTTTTCTAGAGCTTTTTTAATATTTTATGGATATTAAATAATATTTTAAAGTATTTAATAGTTTTCTGATATATACTAGGCAGATAGAGATACATTTTTATTGAACTTGCTTGTGTCCCAGGTTCTGTTCCAGAAACTGGGGTTATAGTGGTGAATAAGACAAAATTCACAAAATTCCTACCTTTAAGAAAGTTCTATCTTAGTGAGATGCTTATTTCTAGTAAGAAACTGACTTACTTCTGAAGAGTGTATATTTTAGATCTCAGCACATTTTAGTTCCCTTTCTTAGCATGAAGACATGAATAAAAATATGAGGAAAAATACTTGGAGCCACAGTCTATGGAGATTTTGTACATTTCCTACTTAAAAGTGTACTTTAATTGATCAAAAGGAGTTTAAGGAGAGGAGTTTCTGGGAGTTCATATATAATGAACTTGCCCAAACTGTAAATGGAGGCTAAATTATTTAGGATTACTCTAATCCAGTTAGCTGGGCAAATTGGGTCTCTCTCTGTCACATTTAAAAGAAAGATCTTATCAAAAGCAAGTTGTTCTCTTGTTTCTTTAGTATTCTGGAGAATTAAAAGAAAATCTAATTTAGGAAAGCTTTTCTGTCTTAAAAAAAAAAACTCAATACATTGAAAAGGCAACGTTAAAAATGCATTCGCTATCTGAATCACAATTATATTGAAAATATCAAATATTGAGCTTGTACACATTTTCTTTTATCATTTACTCATTCTATAGTAGTAACATTACAATATGCATTAAGCTTATTAATTTATTTTTCTCTTAGAGATGAATAAATTATCCTTATGAAGTTGCCTGGGTAAGGAGGGGGAAAGCCTCAATTTTATATTGAAGTTACAATTTCAAGGGAGAGCTCATTTTAAATCTTGTCTGTCTTTTAACTTTGGCAATTAGTTTAGTGCTTGTGATTAAATAAATATAGTGCTTATGAAAACACTAGAAATACTAGGGAAAGAGATCAACCTCTTATTTTGTTTTTAATTTAGCTGTAAAGCCTATCAATCTTCAGAGGTTTTAAAAATTATATTTTCTTGGATTTTATAACAGGAATTAAAAGTGATGATGGGCCCAGTGGCTTTGTCTACACATGTCTTGGAGGACATGGAATGTTAGCTTATTGACTGATAAGTGTTAAAAATACAGTGTATAATTAGAGAAACCCATTAACAAAAGGTGTGTTCTGCAGCTGCATGTAAATCAATGAAGTCAGAACACACCCTCTCACCATACACACAGAAAAACTCAAAATGGCTTAAAGATTTAAACACCATAAAACTCCTAGAAGAGATCATAGGAAAAACATTCTCTGACATAAATTGTACCAATGTTTTCTTAGATCAGTCTCCAAGGAAATAGAAATAAAAACAAAAATAACAAATAAACCTAATCACATTTACAACCTTTTGCACAGCAAAGGAAACCATAAAGAAAATAGACAAACAAACCAAAAATAAATAAATAAATAAACAACTCATAGAATGGAGTGAAATATTTGCAAGCCAACAAGGACTCAATTTCCAAAATATACATACAGCTGATGTAACTGACTCAACAATAACAACAAAAAAACAACCCAATCAAAAAATAGGCAAAAGAACTAAACTTCATTCTTCAAATGAAAAGATGCTTGACATTGCTAGTTATTAGAGAAATGCAAATCAAAACTACAATGAGTTAGCACTTCATACCAGTCAGAATGACCATCATTAAAAAGTGTACAAATAACAAATGCTGGAGAGATTGTGGAGCAAGGGGAACCCTCCCACAGGGTTGGTAAGAATGTATTAATAAATTGGTGCAGCCTTTGTGGAAAATAATACGAAGATTCCTCAGAAAACAAAAAAATAGAATTACCATATGATCCAGCAGTCCTACTCCTAGGCATAACTATGACTCAAAAAGATACATGCACCCCTGTATTCACTGCAGCACTATTCACAGTAGCCAAGACATGGAAACAACTTAAATATCCATCAACAGATGAATGGATAAATGAGATGTGGTATATACGTACTATGGAATACTGCTGTTGCTGCTAAGTCGCTTTAGTCATGTCTGACTCTGTGCGACCCCATAGATGGCAGCCCACCAGGCTCCCCCGTCCCTGGGATTCTCCAGGCAAGAACACTGGAGTGGGTTGCCATTTCCTTCTCCAATGCATGAAAGTGAAAAGCGAAAGTGAAGTCGCTCAGTCGTATCCGACTCCTAGCGACCCCATGGACTGCAGCCTACCAGGCTCCTCTGTCCGTGGGATTTGCCAGGCAAGAGTACTGGAGTGGGTTGCCATTGCCTACTCAGCTATGAAAAATAATGAAATACCATCTGCAGCAACATGGATGCAAATAGAGATCATCATACTAAATGAAGTAACTCAGAAGGGGAAAGACCAAAACCATATGATACCACTTATGTATGGAATCTAAAATATGACACAAATGAATCTATGAAACAGAAACAGAATCACAGACGCAGAGAACAGATTGGTGGTTGCCAAGGGGGTAGGAGGTGGGGGGAAGGATGGGATGGGAGGTTGAGGTTAGCAGATATAAGCTTTTATGTATAGAATGGATAAACAACAAGGTCCTACTGTATAACACAAAGAACTATATTCAATATCCTATGACAAACCGTAATGGAGAAAATATATATATAAAAAAAGAATATGTATATGTGTATAATGGAATCACTTTGCTGTACATCAGAAATTAACACAACAGCATATCAACTATACTTCAATAAAATTTTGATAAAAAAATAAAATAAAATCTCTATGGGGCAGGATTCATATTAGTCTTAAAAAAGATGTCCCTCTAATAGTTATTTTTGCTTATTTTGCATATAGTCCAAACTAATTATGTAATAGAATTGAATATGTGTTTTCATTTTAAAAGCATGTCTGTTTCTATCTTTCCTATCCAGAATATTGCTTAATGATTCAGCTAAACCATCCCCCAGATTCTCTTTTGTATTATTTTTCCTACTGTTTTCTTTAAGAAAAAGAGTTTTTCTCCCCTTACTATTATTAATTCATTAAGAGCTGGTTCTCTCTTTAATTTCACTCTGTTTTGAAGGACTATTTGAAAAGAAATAACTCTATTTGTTTTCATTTCTGTAAACTGAGACTAAGCTCTCTTAAAATAGTAACTTCTACTATAAAATTGGTCCATTCCCCACCCTCCCCACCCGGTTGTTCAGTTGCCAAGTCGTGTCCAACTCTTTGTGACCCCATGCAGCATGCCAGGCTTCCCTGTCTTTCATTATCTCCTGGACTGCTCAGACTCATGTCCATTGAGTTGGTGATGCCATCCAAGTATTTCATCCTCTGTTACCCCCTACTGCTCCTGCCCTCAATCTTTCCCAGCCTCAGGGTCTTTTTCAATGAGTCAGCTCTTCGCATTAGGTGGTCAAAATATTGGAGTTTCACCTTCAGTGTCAGGCCTTCCTTTCCAGTGAATATTCAGGGTTGATTTCCTTTAGGATTGACTGGTTTGATTTCCTTGCTGTCCAAGGGACTCTCAAGAGTCTTCTCTAGCACCACAGTTCGAAAGCACCAATTTTTCAGTGCTCAGGCTTCTTTATACTCCAACTCTCACATCCATACATGGCTACTGGAAAAGCCATAATAGCTTTGACTATACAGACCTTTGTTGGCACAGTGATGTCTCTGCTTTTTTAATATGCTGTCTAGGTTCATCATAGCTTTTCTTCCAAGGAGCAAGCACTTTTTAAAATTTTATGTATTTTTTAATTGAAGGATAATTGCTTTATAGAATTTTGTTGTTTTCTGTCAGACATCAACATAAATCAGCCATAGGTGTACAGATGTAATTTCATGGCTGCAGTCACTGTCTGTAGTGATTTTGAAGCCCAAGAAAATAAAATCTGTCACTGTTTCCACTTTTTCTCCATCTGTTTGCTATGAAGTGATCGGACCAGATGCCATAATTTTTTCCCTGTACCTTAAAGCGAACACCTTTTTAGTATTTTATTGTGAGCATTACAATTAACAACATTATGAGCAGTGTTGTTCAACCTTTTTTGTATTCACACCATTCTTTCTCCAAACTGTCCGTTTTGTTCAAGCAAATAGTTTTAATGTTTGGATTTCAATCACCTCAAGTTAGATTGATCAATTCTGTCTTTTTAACCTTTTAGTCATTGTCAGCTCCTTTTTAAAAGACTTGTTTTTCTCTATAATGCAAATATTGCCCAAACAGCACAGACCATTAAAAAATTTAGGATTTAAGATAAATTGAACTTTATGAAAATGAAAACCTTTGCTCATTGAAAGACATCATTAGGAAGATGAAAACACAAATGACATGTATCCAACAAAAGACTCGTATCCAGAATACATAAAGAGGTGTTACATCTCAACAGTAAGACAAACAACACAATTAAAAATGAGCAAAATATTCAACCAGACACCTTCACTGAAATGTATACAAATGGCATCGCTAGTCATAAGGATAATGCAAATTAAAGTCTTGATGAGATGCTACCACATAAAATGAAAATAGGCAGTAATACTAAGTGTTAGTGAGGAGGTGGAACAGCTTGAGCTCTTTTACGTTGCTGGTGGAAATACAAAGTGGTACAGCTGTTTTGGAAAACATTTTGGCAATTTCTTATAAAATTAAACATATACTTATAAAGCTGAGAAATTCTATTCCTAGTTAAGTGTCCAAGAGAAAGAGAAATATATTCAAATGCTCTTAGTCACTTGATTCCATAATAGAAAAAAGAAAATGACCCAAGTGTCCTTTAGCTGCTGGATAGATAAATAAATTGTGCTATGTCCGTACAATGGAATCCTACTCAGAAGAAAGAACTGCCGATACATGCAATAACATGGAACCATCTTGAAAATATCACATAAGGTGAAAAAAGCCAGACACAAAAAATTTCATACTGTATGATCCCATTTATATGCAATTTTTAGAAAATGCACAACAATAGCAATAGAAAGCAGACCAGTGATCAGGCTAGGATGGTAAGGGGATTTATTTCAAAAAGATATTAGAGACCTTTTGGGGAAATGAAGGTGTTCTATATCTTCAGTTTGCTGGTGGTTATACATATTTATACATTTGCCAAACTTCATTGAATTGTACTGTTGATTTTATCCATGTAAGTTATGCTTCAATAAAGCTGTTCAAAAAATATTTATCATAAATAATTTGGAAAATACAGAAAGCCATAAAAACAAATGAAAAATGTATTTCTCATTATGTAATATAGCTGCAATTAATATTTTAGTAAAATTTTACTTGAATAATTGAATATTGCAGAAAATGCAGAATCATGGTTGTGCAACTCAGTGAATTTCCACAAAGTGAATATACCCATGTAACTATGACTGAGCTAATGAAATAGAACATTAGTTAGCACTCCAGAAGTATGTCTCTTGCTCTCCCCTGAGTAGTAACCCCTCTACTCAGTAACACCACAGCTTAAATTGTCTGTTTTCGAAATTTATGTGTATGGAGTTATTGACATTATATCTAGTTCTTTTAGCTCAAAATATCTTTGCAAAATTCATCCATGTTTCACATAGCTGTTGTTCACTCATTGCTATTATTTTATAGTTTTAAATTGTATGAAATGCCATAATTTATTTATCCATTATGCTGTATATTATTGTTGAATTATTTCCAGAATTGAGTTATTAAGAATAAGGGTGCTATTAACATTCTTATATGTATTATTTGATGAACAGAATGTATATCTGTAGGGTATACATTGAATACCTAAAATAGGATTGCTGGTGATTTAGAATATGCATATGGGTAAATTTAGTAGATCTTTAAAAATAGTTTACCAATTGACTAAACTCTCACCAGCGGTGTATGAACATACCAGTTCATCCACATATTGTTTTGATGTATTTTTCACAGTTTTACAGAGCAATATCTCCTGTTTATTTTAAGAATTTGTGATTTTAATAAATTGGTCTCATATTATATACAGAGGCTTGAGTACTAATCTTTGAATTTCTTTTTACTTAGCATTATAACATGACTATCTCATTAAATATTTTTCAGAAATATGATTGTTAAAGCTGCCTGATGCTTTATTATAGGTTTTTCTATCCCCTGAAGCTATTATCTGAACCTCAGAGAATATTGTTATTCTATATGACAGTAATTGTCATATCCATGTCATAGGATTTTTATAATTGTGAAAAGTAATAATCTAAAGAGTGCTTTATATATCTAGCATATAACAGATGTTCAACTAAATAGTTCTTTCTCTCTTCCATCTTTCATCTTTCCTAATGGAGGAGAATAATTCAAATATAATAGGTAGATCGTTAATTTCTTTCATTCTAGTTTTAGAGTTGGATTTATACTTGTTTATCATTTGTGGAGGTGTTGTAAATGTATTCTGTTTTAATTTCAAATTCTAACTGTTACTGGTCTGTAGGAGAGCAATTGGTTTTTGTGTATTAAGCTTATATCCCACAACCTTGCTATGACCACCATGTATTAGTTCCAGGAGGCTTTTCTTGTTGTTGTTAATCCTTTGTAATTTTTTTTAATATAGAAAACCATGTCGTTTGTGAACAAAGATAATTTTATTTCTTCCTTCCCAGTCTGTATATCTTTTATTCCCTCTTCTCATCTTATTGTACTGTCTGGGTCTTCAAGAACAACATTGATATGAATGGTAAGAAGGGGCATACTTATCTTTGTTCCAGTCTTAGTGAGGGAAATGTCTAGTTTCTCAACATTTTACAGGTATTCTTCATCAAGTTGTGGAAATTCTCCTTTATTCTTACTATGCTGAGAATTTTTATAATGAATTTGTGTTGGATTATGTCAAATACTTTTGCTGCATTAATTGACATGATCATATTTTTCTTTCTTCTGTAGCTTATTGATGTAATATGTTACATAAACTGGTTTTCATATGTTGACCCAACCTTTGCATACTTGGAAAAATTTTACTTGATTATGATTTATAATTTTTAAAAGTTATTGTTGGATTGGATTTCCTAGTATTTTGTCAAGAATTTTTGTATCCCTGAAAGATACAGATCTATAATTTTCCTCTCTTGTAATGTCATTATTTGATTTTAGTATTTAGTGGTGGATTTGTAGAATGAGCTAAGAGATATTCCATCTGATTCTGTTTTTTTGGAAGGGATTGAAGAGAATTGATATTATTCTTTCATTAAATGTTTGGTAGATTCACCAGTGAAACCATCTAGTCCTAGTAATTTCATTTTTGGAAGGATTAATTACTCAGTTTCCTCAAATGGATATAGATCAATCTATTCAGATTCTCTAATTCTTCTCATCTGAGTTTTGATAGTTTGTGTCCATCAAGGAATTAGTTCATTTCATCTAAGTTATCATATTTGTGGGCAAGAGTTGCTCATGGTATTCTATTATTATCTTTTTAATCCCACTACATGCCTCATTTCATTTCTGATATTAGTAATTTATGTTCTGGACAGTGTGAGAAAAAAATCCACATAACTGTGGGTTTTCAACTTCCCTCAGTTTCACAGTGGTGGCTTGCCCTGAGACCTCAGTTCTTTTATAAAACATTCAAGAAAAGTTGTTGATTTTTAATTTGTTCACCTTTTTTTCTTGCATGGATGGGAGTGACTTTCAAGCTATATTAGTTATAAATAAGTTAAAGCCTGTAACCTATTTTAGTTCCCTTTCAGTTTTAAGTGTTTCTTAGTATGGTTGCAAATCATATTGTCATCTATGTTATAACAATCTTAGGAATAATTATATACTTCTTTGACAAAGGCCAGTTGTGTTTGTCTCCTGACCCATCCAGATTTGTTACTGGACAACAGAGTACTACTTTTCCCTTTCTTTCTTTCCTTAGTGTCTCTCCTTTTTCAGCAGTTGTGTTCAATTTTTCCCCCCATAGAGACTCCTATTGAGGTAATAGAATATGTTCTACTGTGACAGTTAAGATCTTATGTGGCCACATAGCTGAACTGTGTTTCAAGATTTGAGAATCCCCATCTTAACATGATTGTCTTAGTATGTTGGGGCAGCTATAACAGAACACCATAGTTTGGGTGGTTTGTAAACAACAGAAACCTATTCCTCACATTTCTGCAGGCTGGGAAGTCTATCCAAGATCAAGTTCCAACAGAGTCAATGTCTGGTGAGGGCCCACTTTCTAAGTCATAGATGGCTATTTCTCACTGTGTTCTCAGTTTGATGGAAGGGCCAAGGGAGCTCTCTGTGGTCTCTTTTATAAGGAGACTAATTCCATCATAACAGCTCTCCTCTCATGTCCAAATCACTTCCCAAAGCCTCATCTCCAAATACCAAAACTTTGGGGATTAAGGTTCACATATTTGGGGGGATACAAACATGCAGTCTGTAGCATTCTGCCCTTGACCTCCCAGAATTCGTGTTTTTCTAACATGAAAACTACTAATTATTATATCCTATCTGGGGCTACAGTCTGTGGAGTCATAAGAGTTGGACATGATTTAGCAACTAAACTACCAACCACCACCAAAATCTAAAATTCAAAGTTTCTTCTAAATATCATCTAAGATAGATATAGATGAAACACAGGGTACAGCATATTCTGAGCTGTAAACCTGTAACATACTTTCAAAATACAATGATGGAGGCTTCCCTGGTGGCTCTGTGGTAAAAGAATCCATCTGTCAACAGGGAGACATGGGTTCAATCCCTGGTCCAGGAATATCCCACATGCTGCCAGGCAGCTAAGCTACTGTGCCATAGCTTTTGAGCCCATGCTCTAGAGCCCAGGAACAGCAACTACTGAGCCCACGTGCTACAACTACTGAAGTCATTCCATGTGCCTAGACTCTGCTCCACAATAAGAGAAGCCACTGCAATGAGAAGCCCCCACATTGCAACTAGAGAGTAAGCCCTGCTCACAACTAGAGAAAAACCTGCGCAGCAATGAAGACCCAGCACAGCCAAAAAGTAACTAATAATTAAAAAAAAAATACAGTGGTGCGACTTGCATAGAATAGACCTTTTTATTTTAAAAGGAAAGATATAACATGTATACTATCATGTAAGAATTGAATCGCCAGTCTATGTCTGACGCAGGATACAGCATGCTTGGGGCTGGTGCATGGGGATGACCCACAGAGATGTTATGGGGAGGGAGGTGGGAGGGGGGTTCATGTTTGGGAACACATGTAAGAATTAAAGATTTTAAAATTAAAAAAATAAAAAACTAAAAAAATAAATAAAAAATAAAAGGAAAGGTATAAAAGAAAAAAGGGGTAACTGGCCCCAAATAATCCAGACTGTAAGATGAACTCCACAAGATCTTAGGGCTTGAGAATAATCCTCTTTGGCTCAGTGCACTGCCCTCCAGGGCTCCATGTCTCATCTCCTAGACCCATTGTGAGGGGAGGGAAGAGAGAGGATCCTACCCCCACAGCTTTGCCAGGCAGGGTGCTATCCGCCCTGTTAAAAGGAGGGTGAAGGTTCTTCCTTGTGAAGCCAAAGAGGCAGCCTTGATGATCTCTGAATCACCTTCAGGGTCATTCGTCCCTTATCTTTAAGAATAGTTCATGTTCACAGCAGAATAACTCCATGGTCTTGCCTTACAAAATCTAAGTCCAATGCTCTCCTTTATTCCTTCTTGTCTCATTCTCCTTCATTTCAAATTGGCAGTTTTCCAACTGGGATGGCTTATTAAGTTTGTGGTTCACACCAGTACTAATTGCCTTATTAAAATAGCTATGGCTGTCTTTGTGCCAGTACCATACTGTCTTGATGACTGTGGCTTTAACAAAATAGAAAGCCCAGAGATAAACCCACACACATATGGACACCTTATCTTTGACAAAGGAGGCAAGAACATACAATGGAATAAAGACAATCTCTTTAACAAGTGGTGCTGGGAAAACTGGTCAACCACTTGTAAAAGAATGAAACTAGATCACTTTCTAACACCGTACACAAAAATAAACTCAAAATGGATTAAAGATCTAAATGTAAGATCAGAAACTATAAAACTCCTAGAGGAGAACATAGGCAAAACACTCTCAGACATAAATCACAGCAGGATCCTCTATGATCCACCTCCCAGAATTCTGGAAATAAAAGCAAAAATAAACAAATGGGATCTAATTAAAATTAAAAGCTTCTGCACAACAAAGGAAACTATAAGCAAGGTGAAAAGACAGCCTTCTGAATGGGAGAAAATAATAGCAAATGAAGCAACTGACAAACAACTAATCTCAAAAATATACAAGCAACTTATGCAGCTCAATTCCAGAAAAATAAACGACCCAATCAAAAAATGGGCCAAAGAACTAAATAGACATTTCTCCAAAGAAGACATACAGATGGCTAACAAACACATGAAAAGATGCTCAACATCACTCATTATTAGAGAAATGCAAATCAAAACCACAATGAGGTACCACTTCACACCAGTCAGAATGGCTGCAATCCAAAAATCTGCAAGCAATAAATGCTGGAGAGGGTGTGGAGAAAAGGGAACCCTCCTACACTGTTGGTGGGAATGCAAACTAGTACAGCCACTATGGAGAACAGTGTGGAGATTCCTTAAAAAATTGCAAATAGAACTGCCATATGACCCAGCAATCCCACTGCTGGGCATACACACCGAGGAAACCAGAATTGAAATAGACACATGTACCCCAGTGTTCATCGCTGCACTGTTTATAATAGCCAGGACATGGAAACAACCTAGATGTCCATCAGCAGATGAATGGATAAGAAAGCTGTGGTACATATACACAATGGAGTATTACTCAGCCGTTAAAAAGAATTCATTTGAAGCAGTTCTGATGAGATGGATGAAACTGGAGCCAATTATACAGAGTGAAGTAAGCCAGAAAGAAAAACACCAATACAGTATACTAACACATACATATGGAATTTAGGAAGATGGCAATGATGACCCTGTATGCAAGACAGGAAAAAAGACACAGATGAGTATAACGGACTTTTGGACTCAGAGGGAGAGGGAGAGGGTGGGATGATTTGGGAGAATGGGAATTCTAACATGTATACTGTCATGTAAGAATTGAATCGCCAGTCCATGTCTGACGTAGGGTGCAGCTTGCTTGGGGCTGGTGCATGGGGATGACCCAGAGAGATGTGGGGAGGGAGGTGGGAGGGGGGTTCATGTTTGGGAACACTTGTAAGAATTAAAGATTTTAAAATTTAAAAAATAAAAAAAATAAACAAAAATAAAAAAAAATAAAAAAATAAAAAAATAAATAAAAATAAATAAATAAATAAAATAGCTATGGTTACTTGGCCACACACCCTAGTATTCTCTTCCCAACATGGTCTCTCATTTTTTGCAATATAAAAAGGCTGAGAATTTTCCAAATCTTTAATTTCTAGCTCCTTTTTGGTTAACAAGTTCATCTTCAAACCATTTCTCTCTTTTCATATTTTACTGTAAGCAGTCAGAAGGAACAAAGCCACATCTTCAACACTTTGTTTAGAAATTTTTTCAGTTAAATACCCAATTTTATTGCTCTTAAGTTGTACCTTCCACAAAACCCTAGAATATGAACACAGTTCAGCCAAGTTCTTTTGATACTTTATAACACAGATCACCTTATCTCCATGGTCCAATAACACATGCCACATTTCTCTCTGACTTCAGAATGGCCTTTATTGTTCACATTTCTATGAACATTTTGTTCATGGTGACTTCAGTTCAGTTCAGTCGCTCAGTCATGTCCGACTCTTTGCGACCCCATGAATCACAGCACGCCAGGCCTCCCTGTCCAGCACCAACTCCCGGAATTCACTCAGACTGAACGTCCATAGAGTCAGTGATGCCATCCAGCCATCTCATCCTCTGTCGTCCCCTTCTCCTCCTGCCCCCAATTCCTCCCAGTATCAGAGTCTTTTCCAATGAGTCAACTCTTCGCATGAGGTGGCCAAAGTACTGGAGTTTCAGCTTTAGCATCATTCCTTCCAAAGAAATCCCAGGGCTGATCTCCTTCAGAATGGACTGGTTGGATCTCCTTGCAGTCCAAGGGACTCTCAAGAGTCTTCTCCAACACCACAGTTCAAAAGCATCAATTCTTTGGCGCTCAGCCTTCTTCACAGTCCAACTCTCACATCCATACATGAGCACAGGAAAAACCATAGCCTTGACTAGATGGTTTAGTCAGCAAAGTAATGTCTCTACTTTTGAATATGCTATCTAGGTTGGTCATAACTTTTCTTCCAAGGAGTAAGCATCTTTTAATTTCATGGCTGCAATCACCATCTGCAGTGATTTTGGAGCCCCCAAAAATAAAGTCTGACACTGTTTCATGGTGACTTAGGAACTCACTAAGATTAAGGCTTTCTCTACACCTCTCCTTTTTTCTTTCTGAGTTTGCATGATAATCACTATTAATGATCCATTCATGTAATGTAGGGTTTTTATAGTATATACCTCAAAACTCATCAAGCCTCTGCCCTTTATGCAGTTCCAAAGCCACCTCCACATTTTTAGGTATTTGATACAGTAGCACTCCCACTTTTTAGTGCCAATTTCTGTGGCAATTACTGCCCTCTGTAACCACACAGCTTGACCATCAAGACAAGACTTGAGAATGCCTGTCTTTACTTATCTATTTGTTCTCAATTTAGTTCAGTCCCTCAGTCGTGTCTGATTCTTTGCGACACTATGAACTGTAGCATGCCAGGCTTCCCTGTCCATCACCAACTCTCGGAGCTTGCTCTAACTCATGTCCATCAAGTCAGTGATGCCATCCAACCATCTCATACTGTGTTGTCCCCTTCTCCTCCTGCCTTCAATATTTCCCAGCATTAGGGTCTTTTCCAAGGGGACGGTTCTTTGCATCAGGTGGCCAAAGTTCTTTAATAGGATTATATGGCTTATAAACTAGTAAGTAACTTTTCTGTTTGGTTCAGGAAATTTCTAACTTCATCAGAAAAATTGTTGTCTCACCTGGCCGAAGGGCTTACTTATGCAAGAGCATACTTAGGAAGACTTGCTTCAGAACTCTTGTCTCTCTGTGTCAATCAATCATGTTTCTTATTAATTAAGTTGCCCAATCATAATCAGTTTCTCACTTTGAAAGTCTTCTCTGTTAGAACCTAGACCCCAAAATTATGCATCTATATATCTCTTTCTTTATCTTCACTTCTGACCTTCCCTTCTGAAAGCTATTAAGACTCGTAGAGTTATTTTGTCTCTTACAATAGTAGGCTTATTCAACTTAACTTTGCTCAATCTCTAAGTAATTCTCATGACCTTAGGTTTCTTGTAGTATTAGAGTTTCTATGGCAAGTATATTGATTAGACTCCTCTGTAATCCTTAAAACTGGATTCTCCTGAAAGATTAAATCAGAAGACAGGCAAACTTTGAGGGAAGGTTCATTGCCGGCTTCTTTCTGGCCAATTCCTTATTCTACTAATTCCCATCATAACAAACCATTAATTCTGACACATTCCTATGATTTGAGAATATCCTTATCTCAGTGCTACAGGTGAGGAACTTGGGACTGAGGCTAACTGACTTGCTCAAGGTCACTGTGAACCAATAGCCTGGCTGAGATACAGTGCAAGTCTTGATTCTCAGGCAAGCCCATGCTCTGTGCACAGATATGCTCTGCCATCATTTTGCTCTGCCATCCATAAGATACTGACATCATTTCCTTCTTAGTTGGTGGAAGTCTACCCTATGTGCTAATATCATATCTGTAGTTCATACCTGAATTACTTTTCTGCTTGGCCAACTTTGCAGTATTATAGCATTTTCAGAGTATGACAAACACACTGTAAAATAATATGCATCTATATATTTAATTTCATAAGATATGGAAGTAGGAGTATTCTTAAAACATACTGAGTTTTACAATGTATAGCTTTGCAGTAATTGAACAAAATTCACATAGGTTTTGAAACTGAGATTTTCTTATAATCAAAATATACAGAGCTATCCATACAGTGAAATCTTCACAAGGAAAACGGGCAAACTAATGTTGCTTTGTAGCACCTAGATAGCAAATAAATCACAATGCTCGTGCTCATGCTCATGCTCTGTCGTGTCCAACTTTTTGTGACCCTATGGACTGTGATCCACCAGACTCCTCTGTCCATGGGATTCTCCAGGCAAGACTACTGGAGTGGGTTGCCATTTCCTTCTCCTGGAGATCTTCCCAACATAGGAATCAAACCTGCATCTCCTGAGTCTCCTGCTTTGCAGGCAGATTCTTTACCATTTAGCCACATTGTACTATAAATACAGTGTTTATTATGTAAACTCCCTTGATATAGGCCAATTATAAGTTTCTGCCATCTCCATTATGGCAGTGTATCTTTAAAAATGTCATGAATTGAAATGGCTTGTCTTTCAATGAATTTCACTTTTTTTTATGCCTCCTTTCTTCATTCATTAGAATCATATTTACTATGAAGCTGTCTTCATGATGTGTTTCTTTGTAAGCCAAGTCTGATCAAATAGACTATTATTAAGATTTACTGAGGCCTTGATCATTCCCACTCACCTCAAAAAGCATGAAGAGGTAATGAATTTAATTTTAAAGAAGTTTCAGAAGCTTTGTGAGGGAGTAGAATGAGCTTTCAAGGAGCCAGAGCTGAGTTTATGTATCTAAAAAGAGAAGCTTCTAAGAATCCTGAGTTACTGCTCCCAGCAAAAAATAAGCACATGGTGTCCTCTTTACCTAGAACTTAATTAGGACGTGATTAGCTTTTTTGCAGAATTCCTAGAGTCTCAGAAACCTGACCCTTGGTATTTTAAAGTGGAATACAAGGGGACTTCCCTGTTAGTACAATGGATGAGAATCCATGTGCCAGTGCAGGGGACATGGGTTCCATCCCTGCTCTAGGAAGATTCCACATGCTGCAGAGCACCTTAGCCCATGAGCCACAACTACGGAAGCCTGTGTGCCTAGAGCCTGTGCTGTGCAATAGAAGAAGCCGCTGCAATGAGAAGCCCATGCACCCCAGTGAAGAGGAGTCCCTGATCTCTGCAATTATAGAAAGTCCATGCTCAGCAATAAAGACCCAGTGCAGCCAAAAATAAAGTAGATAAATAAAGTTAAGTAAAATTTTTGAAAAAAGGGGAGGGAGCACCAATTTTTTGGTAGTATCTTTGTTTAGCATTGTGTGAAAAATTTCTGTTTTGCAAGGTTTTTACCACTTATTTAGGGAAGATAAAATTCTTGGACTGTATATATGTGAGTCAAGGATAATCTCTGGATGAAAGGATTTGGATGGCAGCTGTAGGAATAGAGAACAGGAAAGAATTGGTCTTAAAAAATAAATCTACAGGAAGGATAACAATATTAGACACAAATAAGAAAAAATAAACAAAGCTAGGCACCTGTTGCCTTGTAGGGATATAAAGATGATGAATAAAGAGTTCGGGCCTGGATCCAGCTCAGTGGGGAATATGTTTATGTAAACAGGACACCATAAAAACAGCTAAGTGTGGAAACAAGATTGATTCAGCTAAGCCAAGGGGAACTTCTTAGAGGAAATAATGTCTGAACGTGTATTTTAATAACACACCTCTGATAACTAAAACACACCTTAGAATGTGATTTAGTTTGCTAGGGCTGCCATAGCAAAACACCACAGTGCAGTTGGCTTAAATAATGTAAACTAATTTATGCACATTTCTGGAAACTAGAGGTCCAAGATCAAGAGTGCCAGCAGGATTGGTTTTCTTCTGAGGCTTATTTCCTTGACTTGCAGATGGCTGCCTACCTACTGTGTCCTCACATGGTCTTTAGATTTCCTCTTCTTACAAAGATACTACTCAGATTGAATTAGGGTCCACTCATAGGACCTCATGGAGAAGGCAATGGCAACCCACTCCAGTACTCTTGCCTGGAAAATCCTGTGGACAGAGGAGCCAGGTAGACTGGAGTCCATGAGGTCATGAAGTGTCGGACACGACTGAGTGACTTCACTTTCATTTTTCACTTTCATGCATTGGAGAAGGAAATGGCAACCCACTCCAGTATTCTTGCCTGGAGAATCCCAGGAATAGGGGAGCCTGGTGGACTGTCGTCTATGGGGTCGCACAGAGTTGGACACAACTGAAGTGACTTAGCAGCAGCAGCATAGGACCTCATTTAATTTAGTTACCTCTTTGATGTCCCTATCTCAAAATATAGTCAGATTCTGAGGTACTGGGTTTAAGGTATCAAGATGTGCAGCTGGATTTAGAAAAGGGAAAGGAACCAGAGATCAAATTGCCAACATCCACTGGATTATAGAAAAAACAAGAGAATTAAAAAACAAACAAACAAACAACTTCTGCTTCACTGACTATGCTAAAGCCTTTGACTGTGTGGATCACAACAAGCTATTGAAAATTCTTAAAGAGATGGGAATACCAGACCACCTTACCTGCCTCTTGAGGAGCCTGTATGCAGGACAAGAAGCAACAGTTAGAACTGGACATGAAACAATGGACCGATTCAAAGTTGAGAAAGAAGTATGTTTAGGCTGTGTATTGTCACCCTACTTGTTTAACTTATATGCAGTGTGCTGTGCTGTGCTTAGTCGCTCAGTTGTATTCAACTCTTTGCAACTCCATGGAGAGTACATCATGTGAAATGCTGGGCTGGATGAATCACAGGATGGAATCAAGATTTCCGGGAAAAATATCAACCTCAGATATGCAGATGATACCAGTTTAATGGCAGAAAGTCAAGAGGAACTAAAGAGCCTTTGACGAAGGTGAAAGAGGAGAGTAAAAAACTGGCTTGAAACTCAACATTCAAAAATCTAAGATTGTAGCATCTGGCCCCATCAGTTCATGGCAAATAGATGGGGGAAAAGTGGAAGCAGTGACAGATTTTATTTTATTGGATTCCAAAATCATTGCAGATGATGACCACAGCCATGAAATTAAAAAAAAAAAAACACTTGCTCCTTGAAGAAAAACTGTCATAAACCTAGGCGGTGTATTTTTTTTAAAAAGCAGAGACATCACTTTGCTGACAAGTTCCATATAGTAAAAGCTATGGTTTTTCCAGTAGTCATGCACGGATGTGAGAGAGGGACCAAGGCTGAGCATCTAAGAATTAGGTGCTTTCAAACTGTGGTGCTGGAGAAGACTCTTGAGAGTCCCTTGGACAACAAGGAAATCAAACCAGGAAATCCCAAAGGAAATCAACCCTGACTATCCATTGGAAGGACTGATGCTGAAGCTGAAACTCCATTACTTTGGCCACTTGATGCAAAGAGCTGACTCATTAGAAGAGACCCTGATGCTGGGAAAGACTGAGGGCAAGAGGAGAAGGGGCGACAGAGGATAAGATGTTTAGATAGCATCTCTGACTGAATGGACATGGGTTTGAGCAAACTCAGGGAGGCAGTGAAAGACAGCAAAGCCTGGGGTGCTGCAGTTCATGGAGTCACAAAGGATCGGACACGACTTAGCGACTGAACAACAACATGTGATTGCGGGGAGTACAACTCAATCTAGAGTGAAATGTTACAGTTTTCCAAAAGGCAGCATAGGCTTTTCCTTTCCATATTATTTATTTACTTCTTCTTATTTGAGAAGTGATTAAGAGCATGAGCTCTGTAGCAGCCTGCTTAAATTCAGTCTTTGCTGTGCCACTTACTGGATGTGTAACTGTAAGTCAGTTGCTTGATTTCTCTGTATCATGCTCTCTTGCATGTGAAACGGAGGTTTTAATAACAACCTCATTGGATTTCTGTGAAGTTTAAATGCATGAATACATGTAATGTACTTAGTAGTGTCTGAAATGTAATAAACACTCAATAATTATAAAATAATGACCACTGAGCCACCTGCGAAGCCCATATAAAAGACAGCAATAATTCCCAGCAAGGAGAGATAAGAAAGCCTGCTTTGGCGATCAATGCAAAGAAATAGAGGAAAACAACAGAATGGGAAAAACTACAGATCTCTTCAAGAAAATTAGAGATACCAAGGGAACATTTCATGCAAAGATGGGCACAATAAAGGACAGAAATGGTATGGACCTAGCAGAAGCAGAAGATATTAAGAAGAGGTGGCAAGAATACACAGAAGAACTATACAAAAAAGATCTTCACCACTCAGATAATCACGATGGTGTGATCACTCATCTAGAGCCAGACATCCTGGAATGTGAAGTCAAGTGGGCCTTAGAAAGCATCACTATGAACAAAGCTAGTGGAGGTGCTGGAATTCCAGTTGAGCTATTTCAAATCCTAAAAGATGATGCTGTGAAAATGCTGCACTCAATATACCAACAAATTTGGAAAACTCAGCAGTGGCCACAGGACTGGAAAAAATCAGTTTTAATTCCAATCCCAAAGAAAGGCAATGCCAAAGAATGCTCAAACTACCACACAATTGTACTTATCTTACATGCTAGTAAAGAGATGCTCATAATTCTCCAAGCCAGGCTTCAACAGTATGTGAACCGTGAACTTCCAGATGTTCAAGCTAGATTTAGAAAAGGCAGAGGAACCAGAGATCCAGTTGCCAACATCTGTTGGATCATCAAAAGAGCAAGAAAGTTCTGGAAAAATATCTGCTTCTGCTTTATTGACTATGCCAAATCTTTTGACTGTGTGTATCACAACAAACAGTGGAAAATACTTAAAGAGATGGGAATACCAGACCAGCTGACCTCCCTCCTGAGAAATCTGCATGCAGGTCAGGAAGCAACAGTAGAACTGGACATGGAACAAGAGACTGGTTCCAAATTGGGAAAGGAGTACGTCAAGGCTGTATATTGTCACCCTGTTTATTTACCTTATATGCAGAGTACATCATGAGAAATGCCAGGCTGGATGAAGCACAAGCTGGAATCAAGATTGCCAGGAGAAATATCAATAACCTCATATATGCAGATGACACCACACTTATGGCAGAAAGTGAAGAGGAACTAAACAGCCTATTGATGAAAGTGAAAGATGAGAGTGAAAAAGTTGGCTTAGAATTCAGCATTCAGAAAACTACAATCATGGCATCTGGTCCCATCAGTTCATGGCAAATAGAAGGGGAAGCAATGGAAACAGTGACAGACAATTTTGGGGGCTCCAAAATCACTGCAGATGGTGACTGCAGCCATGAAATTAAAGACGCTTGCTCCTTGGAGGAAAATTTATGACCAACCTAGACAGTATATTAAAAAGCGGAGGCATTACTTTGCCTACAAAAATCCATGTAGTCAAAGCTATGGTTTTTCCAGTAGTCATGTATGGATGTGAGAGTTGGACTATAAAGAAAGCTGAGTGCCAAAGAATTGATGCTTTTGAACTGTGGTGTTGGAGAAGACTCTTGAGAGTCCCTTGGACTTCAGGGAGATCCAACCAGTCCATCCTAAAGGAAATCAGTCCTGAATATTCACTGGAAGAACTGATGCTGAAGCTGATACTCCAATAGATTTGCCACCTGATGCAAAGAACTGACTCATTTGAAAAGACCCTGTTGCTGGAAAAGATTGAATGTGGGAGGAGAAGGGGACAACAGAGGATGAGATGATTGGATGGCATCACTGACTCAATGGACATGAGTTTGAGTAAACTCTGGGATTGGGTGATGGACAGGGAGGCCTGGAGTGCTACAGTTCATGAGGTTGCAAAGAGTTAGACACGACTGAGCAACAGAACTGAACTGAATAATTCCTGGGCATAAAATTGTACAATATGATACTTATACATAGTGCTCATAAATAAATATTTGTATTCTTTGGAGCTGTATTTTTCATTATGTCTAATCAGAAAGAAATACGTGTAAGTTCAAGATAACTTATCCCCACTTCAATTTCTGTCACTTACTATTCACATATTCACACACAGCATAAATCTATCTGATTATCTGGGTTTCTAAAATAACTCCAGTAAGATTTCAGACACCTAGTATTGTTAATAATAAAAGCTCCATATCTTTTTCATTTATGAGGGTGTTAGTTCCATACTTTAGTTTACTGTGCTAAATTCACCTTTCATCTAGTTTTTGGTATTTTTATTTTTTCCTTATAAAGTCATTACCATAATTTTCTCTTTTGTGTTCACAAACTCTGAGCAAGTAGGAAAATATTGTTAAAATCATGGTCACCACATATTGTGTTTTCTTAAACTTTCTACCAATAACTGACTTTCCAATAGTCAAATCCAGTTAACTCTTCTGGCATTCATCAACTATCCAAAGTGGTTTCTCTGTAGCACTTTGTTCTTTTTATTAACACTCATATAGCATGTGTTTTGTCCTTGGCCCTGCCCTAAGCACTTTTCTTATGTTAAATCATTTAGTCCTCACATCAGCTTTATAAAGTAGATACTCTAATCCCCTTGATGGATGAGGAAACTGAGGTACAAAGATTAAATTACTTGCCCTTCACATCGTGAGTAAGCAGTGGAGCCATCATGAGGCCTAGGTAGTCATGGTTGGATTTTCTTTTTTTTTTCTTTTCTTTCTTTCTTTTTATTTTCTTTTTTTAATATGTTTATTTATTTTAATTGGAGGTTAATTACTTTACAATATTATATTGGTTTTGCCATACATCAACATGAATCTGCCACAGGTATACACGTGTTCTCCATCCTGAACCCCCCTCCCTCCACCCGCATTCTTTCCTCTTTTGGCTTAAAGCATACTACTCATTTCCTACCTTTCTGGACACTTTTTAATTTCCTTTATTAGATCTTCCTCTTTCAATGGGATGGTTCCCTGAAGTTTCCCAGCATTCTATTCTTGTAATGTTGGTTTTATCCCTTGGAACTCTCTTTCACTCATTCTCAGAGCTCAACTATTCAGTTCAGTTCAGTTCAGTTGCTCAGTTGTGTCCGACCTTTTGCGACCCCATGAATCGCAGCATGCCAGGCCTCCCTGTCCATCACCAACTCATGGAGTTCACTCAAACTCATGTCCATCGAGTCGGTGATACCATCCAGCCACCTCATCCTCTGTCATCCCTTTCTCCTCCTGCCCCTAATCCCTCCCAGCATCAGGGTCTTTTCCAATGAGTCAACTCTTCACATGAGGTAGCCAAAGTATTGGAGTTTTGGCTTCAACATCAGTCCTTCCAATGAACACCCAGGACTGATCTCCTTTGGGATGGACGGGTTGGACCTCCTTGCAGTCCAAGGGACTCTCAAGAGTCTTCTCCAACACCACAGTTCAAAAGCGTCAATTCTTTGGCAACTCAGCTTTCTTCACAGTCCAACTCTCACATCCATATATGACCACTGGAAAAACCATAGCCTTGACTAGACGGACCTTTGCATAATCTAAAAATAGAGGTGGACGTTACATCTATACCTCCAGAGACATACCTCCAAGTTGAATGCATATTTCAACTACCAACAAGGCACCTCCAATTTGGAAGCTGAACTTTGCATTTGAACTTGAACTTTGAACAACCTTGAGCTTTGCATTTGCCTCAATTTCCCCAAATTGTTCTTCAGTTCCAACATCTACACCTATTGGTGGACTCTAAACCTACCTCATTTCACATGTACTATCTTGCACCAAGTTCTCTTGATTTTAGCCTTACAGAGGGCTCTACTCTTGCCCTGATGTCTAATCTCACTATTATTGCATTAGTTTAGCAACTGTAGGTAGGTGTTAATTTTCTACAGTCTTAAAACTCACTAATAATTTGCAGTTGCCAAAAGTTATTTATTGAATATTGTACAATTAGCTCATGCTAGCATTCTCTGCAGCTTGAGATGTTTTAATTATTTCAGTACTGTTATTCCTCTAATAGCCCCAGCCTGAGCCTGTTCTTGAGCTAGATTCCTGCCTTCTATTTGCTAAGAAAGAACCCAGTTCCTAGTTTGTTTAGTAATGTTCTCCTTCAGGAAAAAGATTCTTTTAGGGTCAAGCCTTTTTCAGAGTCTTGTAAAAAAAGATGAGCTTTTCTGCTTTCTCCCTTAGCTGTTACCAATGCACAAATAGAGTGCAAAGAGATAAAAATATTTTAAGAAACACCTGGCACGCTTTTCTTTGGGCTCCTTCCCTGATTTACAAAATCTCTTTGGGGATGATATTAATTACAAGATACATTATCTCTCACCTAGACTTTTGCAACAACTTTCAAGTTTGTTTATCTCTGTGTTCAGTCTAATTTATTCTCTATGTAATCAGCTCAGTTCAGTCAGTCGTGTCCAACTCTTTGCGACCCCATGGACTGCAGCACCTCAGGGTTCCCTGTCTGTCACCAACTCCTGGAGCCTACTCAAACTCATGTCCATCACGTCAGTGATACCATCTAACCATCTCATCCTATATATAATAATCTTTCTAGAATGGAAAAAAAATTAATTGGTCACTGGATAAAGTGAAAATTTTCTCAGAATGGCTTTGGATCTTTGACAAGTTAGTTAGATATGACCTCTCCAGCCTCATCTCTCTTTCCAGCCACATCCTCTAAATTCAGGTCACAGCAACTTCTGGCCTTAATGACTTTGCGCAAGCTTTTCCCCTTTCTCTAGTGCCATTTGCTCTTTTCATATCCATCAAGAGCTGACCCTGACATGACCTCCGGATGCTCTTACCAAGCTTCTCTAACCACTTACCCATTATGTTACCCACAACAGCCCTGCTAGGCTGGGACTTTTGTGCCTGATTTTCATCTGGCTCCTGGCTACCAACACTTCTTATAGTTGTCTTAGATCCAATCTTTTATTTATAAAATTTCATTTAGATTCTATGACTTGATTCTTATTAATTTTTAGGTATGATTTTACTTCTGACTTTTTTTCCCCACCTGAAGCAACTATCCCACAAGATGAAACCTTGACCCCCAGACTCAGTCATCTTTCAGGAAACTCCTATAAATCCGATGACCTGTCACAGATATCATGCAGTCTATTCAAAATCTTTCCATTCTTCTCAGACAGAATTGATCACTTGGAACTTCCAGGGTCATCCTCTAATCATACCTCTATTATAATATTTATGTATTGCAGTTATATGTGTATTCATGCAAAGTCACTTCAGTTGTGTTCGACTCTTTACAACCCCATGGACTGTAGCCCCAGGCTCCTCTGTCCATGGGATTCTCCAGGCAAAAATACTGGAGTGGGTTGCCATGTCCTCCTCCAGGGGATCTTCCTGACCCAGGGATTGAACCCGAGTCTCTTATGTCTCCTGCATTGGCAGGTGGATTCTTTACCACTAGCACTACTTGGGAAGTCCCTTTGTGGTTACAACTACTGTAATACTTCAGACCATATTCTCAGGTGTGAAAAATATAACTTGGCATTTCTGTAATCCACTTCTGTTGAACCTTCTATTGGACCCTGTCAGTGTTGTTCCCAGAGAACCTCATATCCCTTTATCACTTCTGTTTGGCCTTCCCCACACATCAGTGTGCCTTCAGTTTCCTCAGCCTGCACCTGTGATTCTTCTGCAGAGAACTACCTTCAGAAGGCTGGGACTGCTTCTCCCAGAAAAGCTCGGAGAGCTGGAGGTACCTAGGAATTACTTCCCTCCAGGGCGACTGTTAGCCAGTGATTGGATGGTGAGGGAGTCCCAGTCAAGGGACAAGAGGACTCTCTACCCCGAGGTGTAGGCTGTAGCCATTTCTGTGGGACTTTGACTTCTTTCTCCTCTATACTCTGCTTCCCCCTTTCCCTCATGGTTTCTCTTAGGAATATTTCCTCAGTAATTCACTTGCATGGGACTCCCTGCCTCACAATTGACTCCTGGGAATCTTGACTTAAGACTCCACTTAATCTCCCTTTTAAATCCATTTTGTTTGATTACAGAAAAAATTATCTAAATGAATTATGAATAAACGTTATCACTTCAGATTTCATCTCAACCAACTCAGAATTTTTATCAGATCTCTTTTCTTCATGAGTTCTGGCTGAGTAGTCATGCTGGTGGTGACTTTTTTTTTTTTAATAAGATAATAAAGGATGGTGTCCAGCTGGACTCAGTTGTCAGAATCTATCAAAGTGATATATTATCTTGCTACTCAATTATCTTTCCTTGTTTGCTATGGCTACAGTACAAGCTTTACAGTGCTAGGTCCCTGTCTTTTTAAAAAATTCTTATACTTAAAACAGAGACACTGTTGAGTGGAAATAATAACAATATGACACCTTTGTATACTGGACATTATCATCCTAGCCTTACAGGTAATGTAAACAAGACTCATAGATATTAAATAATTAAGGCAAATGAAGATAGTTGATTAATAGTAAAACCAGAGTGGGGCATCCCTCATAGCTCAGCTGGTAAAGAATCCACCTGCAATGCAGGAGACCCTGGTTCAGTCCCTGGTTTGGGAAGATCCCCTGAAGAAGGGATAGGCTACTCACTCCAGTATTCTTGGGCTTCTCTGATGGCTCAGTTGGTAAAGAATCCGCCTGCAATATGGGAGAGCTGGGTTCAATCCCTGAGTTGGGAAGATCACCTAGAGGAGGGCACGGTGACCAACTCCAGTATTCTTGCCTGGAGAATCCCTATGGACAGAGGTGCCTGGCGGGCTACAATCTATGGGGTCTCAAAGAGTCGGACATGACTAAGTGACTAAGCATAGCACAGAACCAGAGTATAGGTGTTCTGACTTAATATAAATTCTTCCGCATTACCCATGCCTGCCTTCCTCCTCACCAGGTCTCATAGCTGTTTCTCCATGCTTGCGGCTCAAGGGAAGGTCGTGCTTATGCTGATCTCAGCTACCAGAAAAGCAAATCTTCCTGTAGACCTGTTAGAGTGGACTAGAGTCATTCTAAAGACTTTGTCACTACTGGAAATAAAACCCAGAATGTTCCTTCCTGGGCTTCCTTCTTAAATATGAATATTAATCAACTCCTTTCTTTCCTCCTCAGAGAAGCTCTCTGCAGTTTGAAACTTCCATTGGAAACATGCCTGTAATAAGATCAGACATCAGTTTTGATATCATTTTTATCTGCCTTCTGTGGGGGGAGGGGAAGAGGTCTTGCCACACTGGAGAAGTAGTGGGTCTTTAGGGAAGGTGTATGTTTGTAGCTCGAACCAAAAAGAAGACCAAATAGTAAGGGAACTATCCTATGATGGCAATGGAAGAAATGTACTCCAGGAGCATTTGGTGTAAGGACAATGCTTTTGAATGATTGATATTAGAGTGAGCAAGAAGTCTTAGCACTGTACTGTTTCTTAATCCCATCAATTCTCACTCTCAGGAGCTCAGGGCCTTAGATCAGGTTGTATCTTGTAAGATTTAGAAGGCATCTCTGGTATCTTCAGAGGAGCAGAGATGGCATGACCTCTTGTTATGCATGTATGCAGGCTTCTGAGCCCTCCTGTTATAGCATCGTACCTTTGCTGAGTTGTGTGACTACAGAAACTGCGTGGAGCGATGCTGCTCACATATTCTGCTTAGCAGGAGGGAGGAACAGAGCAGTTTGAAAGATGTGATTTGGTTAATATGCTACACTTTGCCTCTGAGGCACTTGGGGGCACATCTTTTGTTATTCTGCTTATTTTTCCTGACAAGGGCATGATTTGGCAGTTTGTTAGGGAACAACATTACATTTAGTGGAAGAGCACTTTCCGTTTTAAAACTTTTAACTTGAATTAATGTCATGTAGAGTGTATTTTTTTAACCTATTGACTCTCAGCACTTACACACCTTAGGAAGATCCATCCATATGTACAGAAACTGAAATCATTTGCAATTTTGTAATGTGTCTCACTGTAGCATTCTTAAATGCCATTATGAATTAAATACAGTAGTATCATCTTATATTCCATTTTGAGATCTTAAAGTTGACATTTGCTTTTTGCAAATAAATTTCATGCAAAAATTGGCATAGTACTCTCTCCAGCTTATACATTTATGGTATTTTCATCTTTTTCACTTAAAACCTTGAATAGTAATTTAGGGGCTTTTGTAATTCCTAGGGATATATTGGGAATGAAAAGATGTCTATATTAGGAAATATATTAAAAAGCTAAATAATAATTTGTATGTTCAGGACTGCCTTCCAGTAAAAAGTTTAATAAAATTTGACCTCAGCTAAAAAGCTTCCTAATGTGTACGTCCCCTCCTTCTAGTATCTACTGTCCACAGGATGACCTTTTACCTTCTCTCCTTTACATATACCTCTGTGCCTCCAGGAGTATGAGTCTCTTCTGCATCAAAAGCCATGGTGACTGCTTCTGAAAGAGCTGAGGACTCTTTACCACTAGAGTCTAGGAGGGGCTGATAGCTAGGACATCCTTGTTTCCTCCTTAACAATGACAGCTCCTGAATGATCCTCAGCACCATGCTCCAGCTTCAGGACTTCAATTAGCTCTGAGGATGGTTTGTTGCCATTTAGTTGCTAAGTAGTGTCCAACTCTTTGCGACCCCTTGGATGGCAGTACTCTAGGCTTCCCTGTCCTTCAGTGTATTCTTGAGTTTGCTCAAACTCATGTCCATTTAGTCAATGATGCCATATAACCATCTTATCCTGTGTCTTCCCCTTCTCCTGACCTCAATTTTTACCAGCGGCAGGGTCTTTTCAAATGAGTCAGCTCTTCTCATCAGGTGGCCAAAGTATTGGAGTTTTCAGCTTTAGCCTCTGTCCTTCCAATGAATATTCAGGACTGATTTCCTCTAGGATTGACTGATTTGATTTCCTTGCAGTTCAAGGTACTTTCAAGAATCATCTCCTTCACCACAATTAGAAAGCATCAATTCTTTGGTGCTCAGCCTTCTTTGTGGTCCAACTCTCACATCCATATGTGACTACTGGAAAAACTATACCTTTGACTAGATGGACCTTTGTCAGCAAAGTGATGTCTCTGCTTTTTAATATGCTGTCTAGGTTTATCATAGCTTTCCTTTCAAGGAGTAAGCATCTTTTCATTTCATGGCTGTAGTCACCGTCTGCAGTGTTTTTGGAGCCTAAGAAAATAAAATCTATCACTGCTTCCACTTTTTCCCCGTCTATTTGCCATTAAGTGATGGGATTGGAAGCCATGGACTTAGTTTTTTGAACATTGAGGTTTAAACCAGCTTTTTCACTCTCTTCTTTCACCCTCCTCAAAGACTCTTTAGTTCCTCTTCCCTTTCTGTCATTAGAGTGATATCATCTGCATATCTGAGGTTGTTGATATTTCTCCTGGCAATCTTGATTCCAGTTTGTGATTCATCCAGTCTGGCATTTCACATGATACACTCCGTAAATAAGTTAAATAAACAGGGTAACAATATACAGCTTTGACGTACCCCTTTCCCAATTTTGAACCAGTCTGTTGTTTCATGCCTGGTTCTAACTGTTGCTTCTTGGCTTGCATACTGTAATGGCTTCCTCCAAATAACCAACTGGACTCTCTCACTTGTCTCAAGTCTGGTTAGATGCCCCCTCCTCAGGAAGATCTCCCCTTGTTACCCTATCTAAAATAGACCTTCCATCATCTCTTTATACCCTTACCTTATATAGTTTATTTTTTTTCTAACACATTTTACTACTTGACATCATATTAGACATCTTTAAAAAAAAAAACTCTCCCTCCTCATAAGGTGTAAGCATCATGAGAACTGTTTAAGTTTCTGAGAGAGTAAGTGCATAATATTTATTGAATTAATGAATGAATACATGCTATGGAAATGAGAAATGCAGGATTATAAGGAGAATTGATATATTTGGAAAGAAACCTAAAATTCTTTGTTTCATCATCTTCCATGATGATTAATTTTGTTTAGAACTCTTATACAGACTAAAGGCCTGCTTTTAATTAGAGGTTACACACATACACAGACACAAAATCACACAGGTGTTTAGCCAATGACAAGCAAATTAAGATATTAAATATTTACCCAGTTTAGAGGAAAGAATTACATTTCAAAACCTTAGCTTTCTTTTTGACGTTATTTCTGTATGCAAACACTGTATTTATTATCTTTCTGACTCTTTTTTAACTACCGAGATGTTCATTTATCTTGAAATTCTCTAAGTGAACTAAGCTATATGCACAAAGTCTTAGTTCTGGTCAAAATATTTGATTATATACACACAGTGTCAATCTGCAATAAGATTTAGCCAATATTGGCAGGTCAGAGTCTATATTTTTATTTATTTATTTTTATTTATTTATTTATTTATTTAATTTTAAAATCTTTAATTCTTACATGCATTCCCAAACATGGACCCCCCTCCCACCTCCCTCCCCACAACATCTCTCTGGGTCATCCCCATGCACCAGCCCCAAGCATGCTGCACCCTGCGTCAGACATAGACTGGCAATTCAATTCTTACATGATAGTATACATGTTAGAATGCCATTCTCCCAAATCATCCCACCCTCTCCCTCTCCCTCTGAGTCCAAAAGTCCGTTATACACATCTGTGTCCTTTTTCCTGTCTTGCATACAGGGTCGTCATTGCCATCTTCCTAAATTCCATATATATATGTTAGTATACTGTATTGGTGTTTTTCTTTCTGGCTTACTTCACTCTGTATAATTGGCTCCAGTTTCATCCATCTCATCAGAACTGATTCAAATGAATTCTTTTTAACGGCTGAGTAATACTTCATTGTGTATATGTACCACAGCTTTCTTATCCATTCATCTGCTGATGGACATCTAGGTTGTTTCCATGTCCTGGCTATTATAAACAGTGCTGTGATGAACACTGGGGTACATGTGTCTATTTCAATTCTGGTTTCCTCGGTGTGTATGCCCAGCAGTGGGATTGCTGGGTCATAAGGTAGTTCTATTTGCAATTTTTTAAGGAATCTCCACACTGTTCTCCATAGTGGCTGTACTAGTTTGCATTCCCACCAACAGTGTAGGAGGGTTCCCTTTTCTCCACACCCTCTCCAGCATTTATTGCTTGCAGATTTTTGGATTGCAGCCATTCTGACTGGTGTGAAGTGGTACCTCATTGTGGTTTTGATTTGCATTTCTCTAATAATGAGTGATGTTGAGCATCTTTTCATGTGTTTGTTAGCCATCTGTATGTCTTCTTTGGAGAAATGTCTATTTAGTTCTTTGGCCCATTTTTTGATTGGGTCGTTTATTTTTCTGGAATTGAGCTGCATAAGTTGCTTGTATATTTTTGAGATTAGTTGTTTGTCAGTTGCTTCATTTGCTATTATTTTCTCCCATTCAGAAGGCTGTCTTTTCACCTTGCTTATAGTTTCCTTTGTTGTGCAGAAGCTTTTAATTTTAATTAGATCCCATTTGTTTATTTTTGCTTTTATTTCCAGAATTCTGGGAGGTGGATCATAGAGGATCCTGCTGTGATTTATGTCTGAGAGTGTTTTGCCTATGTTCTCCTCTAGGAGTTTTATAGTTTCTGATCTTACATTTAGATCTTTAATCCATTTTGAGTTTATTTTTGTGTGTGGTGTTAGAAAGTGATCTAGTTTCATTCTTTTACAAGTGGTTGACCAGTTTTCCCAGCACCACTTGTTAAAGAGATTGTCTTTACTCCATTGTATATTCTTGCCTCCTTTGTCAAAGATAAGGTGTCCATATGTGTGTGGATTTATCTCTGGGCTTTCTATTTTGTTCCATTGATCTATATGTCTGTCTTTGTGCCAGTACCAGAGCTAATCAATGAATATAGTAAAGTTGCAGGATATAAAATCAACACACAGAAATCCCTTGCATTCCTATACACAAATAATGAGAAAGTAGAAAAAGAAATTAAGGAAACAATTCCATTCACCATTGCAACGAAAAGAATAAAATACTTAGGAATATATCTACCTAAAGAAACTAAAGACCTATATATAGAAAACTATAAAACACTGATGAAAGAAATCAAAGAGGACACTAATAGATGGAGAAATATACCATGTTCATGGATCGGAAGAATCAATATAGTGAAAATGAGTATACTACCCAAAGCAATTTACAAATTCAATGCAATCCCTATCAAGCTACCAGCCACATTTTTCACAGAACTAGAACAAATAATTTCAAGATTTGTATGGAAATACAAAAAACCTCGAATAGCCAAAGCAATCTTGAGAAATAAGAATGGAACTGGAGGAATCAACTTGCCTGACTTCAGGCTCTACTACAAAGCCACAGTCATCAGAGTCTATATTGTTAAAGTATAGCAACAACTTTCCATGGAATAGGAATGTTTGCTCTGCAAATTTTCGGAAAAAGCTTGATACTGTTTTTGAGGTAGCTTTATGTATAAGGCTTCTTGGTGACTCATATGGTAAAAAATCTACCTACAATGCAGGAAACCTTGGTTTGATCCCTGGGTCAGAAAGATCCCCTGGAGAAGGAAATGACAATACTATCCATATTTTTGCCTGGAGAATTCCATGGACAGAGGAGGCTGGTGAGCTACAGTCCATGGGGTCCAAAAGAGTCAGACAGACTGAGCAACTAATACTTTCACTTTTCACTTTCACTTATGCGTAAGACTATGATGCGAAGACAGTGGAGAAAGCTGTGTAAAAGCAGGATGTGGTGATTGTAGAATGTGGTGCCTTTTTTCTATTCCTGCCTGTCTACCTGTTAGTGGTGAAGCCAGACCTTGCTCCTAGTCTAGGTTAGAATCTGGTTATTCTCTGAATTAACCTTTTATTCCTGCCATTGCCATTAACAGAGAATTCTTTTGGAATTGTAAAGCTGTAAATTCCTTGGGAAAGGGGGACTATGAATTTGGAAATGTGAGCATGGACTTTTCTGGGGCCAGAATACCACGTTAATCAGGAGCACCCCGTGCTAGGATCAGGGGCCCAGAAGCCACTGAATGAGGAAAGTAGGAGGGCAGTTTACTAATGAATATTGCTGCCTGTTATTTGGCAAGGACCTCACATAGAAGGAAATGGCAACCCACTCCAGTATTCTTGCCTGGAGAATCCCATGGAGGGAGGAGCCTGGTAGGCTATAGTCCACTGGTTTGCAAAGAGTCGGACACAACTGAGCTAATTCACTTTCACTTTCACATACATTATCCTAGTTAGCCTTCACAATTATCCTACTAGGCAGATGTTATTAACCCTATTTTACAGAAAAGAAAATCTGAAATCTAAGAGATGAAATAACTTACTAATGTTTCCCAGTTAATAAATCATGAAGGCAAGATTTGAGCCCTGTTCTAAACGACTCAAAATCTGTGCATTTTATGCTATACCGTATCACTAGAAGTGAAAAAAATGGTGACACAGACAAACTTAGGCACCATTACTTGTGTTATTAATACTTGCCTAACACTGTGTACTTTCAGATGGTAAAGAATCTGCCGGCTATGCAGGAGACCTAGGTTTGATCCCTGGGTTAAGGAGATCATTGGAGAAGGAAATGGTAACCCACTCCAGTATTTTTGTCTGGACAGTTCCATGGACAGAGGAGCCTAGCGGGCTACAGTCCATGGGGTAGCAAAGAGCTAGACATGACTGAGCAGTTAACATACACATGTACTTTAATCAAGCTGAATATATGGAACAATAATGGAATATAATGTAAAATAAGGTGTATTTTTTATTTGATAAGGACAGCCTTACCTTTAGGACTCTGGAGGTCACTGGAGTGGGAGTGTGCAAATTTCACGAGGGCCTAAAGTGTTTTTTTAGGAGGAAAAAACCTTTTAAGTCTCCAAACCAGCTTTCAGCACTCAAGTAGATAAGCCAGTATATTTATTACACAGGTAAAACAAGAGGAACCAAACCTGAAATACATAAGTAAACCCTGGAGGGATAACCCAGGGAGTCTTTTAGGACATCTCTCTGGTGGAAAGTTGGGTTCAGAGTTATGTTTATCTGAGTATTAAAAGAAACATAGCCTAAAATGCACCCACAAAGTGTTAAGTAGGACATAACTACACAGTGCCATCGCCTGGAATGGGCTGTGGAGTTCCTTTCTACTGTGTTATAGCTTTCCTTAAGAATGTTATTTCCTCTCTAGTCTATGCTTGAGGGCCATGTTAAAATCCTTTATCCCTAAATTCAGTCTGTTATAGCCAGTGCCACCTAAGTCCCTCAGGGACACCCTCCTCCTTTAGGCGTTTCCCTTGAATCATTTAATTTTCTCTCTTACATGATTGGCGCTGGCCAGGGCTGGCAGGACCACTGGGGTGGCATGGTGAAATGATTATTCCTACTGACTAGCATGGTACTCCTTTGGCAGGATCATATGCAATTTTGGATGATTCTCACTTACATAGGACATAGGATGAATTCAGGTTTCTGGATACACATAACTGAACTCTGACCCTTGACATTGCACTGTGTATATATGCTCATTTAGCTGCTCTTGCTGTTTCTCCACTATAAAGAACCTGAATGTATCTATCATGTTATGAAGCAGGTGCTTTTGGAGAAAATTAATATGTGTTCTAATTGGCAAGCTGAGGAAGTAGTCTGAAAAAGGGGAAAATTCCAAAACATTAATCAGGGGAAAAATAAATAGACAACTTTTTGTGCCAGTAAGAAAAGTATAGCATCAACATGAGCATTAGACACCTCTGAGTGCTAAGCTTTAATAACAGGGAGGGACACAGTATAATAATAGGCCCAGATCTTGATTACTTTTCCTAATGAGAGTGAAGCACAGCATGGAAAAGTGACAACTTGAGATAATTCAAAATGTCACATTAGCTTTGGGTTTCAATCTCTTCTATAACCAGTCTTCATAAAAACTGCTAATGAGTAGTAAATTAGACTGATTTGAGTTTTACTTCAATTTGCTTCTTGTGCAAATCTTTAGAGAAAGGGTGTAAGGCAGTGGGATGTCGTAGATAGCATATTAGAGCAGAAGTCAAGCAACCTGAGTTAGAGGCTGCACTCTGCAGTTAACAATCTGTGAGGCTCTGGGCAAGGCAGGCAAAGAAATTAGCTGTTCATGAACATCTGTCGGGCGGCATGCATTGTGTTAGGTCCAAAGGAGACAGGTAAATAAGGCTGGTGCCACGTCCTCGAGCTGCTCACAGTCTGGTGGTAGAGAGATAATGCAGAAAGATATTATGTAGAAAGATATGTAGAAAGATAATCAGAATATCTTATGACAAGTCTTTCATAGAGTTATGGGCAATGGACTATGGGCATTCAGAATATAGCACTGTGATTAACAATGAGAAAATCAAGAAGGGTACATGTAAGTAATAATGAAAATAATTAATGCATTTTAGGAAGTATCAATACATTGAAAAGAGTAAAATGAAACAGATATTAACTTTAATCACATATTTTATTTAATCCAAAGTACTATTTCAACATATAGTAGATATACAGTTGTTAATGAAGTAAGTTTACACCCTTTTTTTAACTCTTTTTTTTACTAAGTCTTTGAAATTCAATGTGACATACGATCACACAGCACATTTAAATTTGGACTAGCCACATTTCAAGTGCCTAGTGGCCACATGTGGCTAGTGGTTACCATCTTGAACAATGTAAGATTAGTCTGCATCTATGTCCGAAAAGCGGAGAAGGCAATGGCACCCCACTCCAGTACTCTTGCCTGGAAAATCCCGTGGATGGAGGAGCCTGGAAGGCTGCAGTCCATGGGGTCGCTGAGGGTCGGACACGACTGAGCGACTTCACTTCTACTTTTCACTTTCCTGCATTGGAGAAGGAAATGGCATCCCACTCCAATGTTCTTGCCTGGAGAATCCCAGGGACAGGGGAGTCTGGTGGGCTGCTGTCTATGGGGTGACACAGAGTTGGACACGACTGAAGTGACTTAGCAGTAGCATGTCCAAAAAGACTTAAAGCATTTGTGCACCAGTCAATGAGGGATTCCTAGCTTAATATGAGGACAGACAAAAAGGATGTAGGGGCTTTAATTCTCAATAGCAATGATTCTAATATATGGGTTCATAAACTGATTCTGGACTGAGTTCATAAGAATCTTCTAGGAAGCTTGCAAAAGGCAGATTACTGGATCTTTGAGGTTTCAAATAATTGGATTTGGGTAGAGCTTATAAATATGTATTTTATAAAAGAACTCTGATTATACCTAGGTGTGTGCAAGACTGGGAACTACTGACAATCCACTGAATAGGAGGCACCTGTGATGATCATAAAGGTCATTTAACTTTAGGTAGCATCAGCAGAAGAATAGTTCTCTGTGTGGATGAGCTGCAAGTTAAGTATTTCTTGAGAAGCTACATCTTTTCTCTTGGACTGGTGTGGTGTCTAGAGTGGTCCTCCCTCCCCATTAGTTCTGTCTACTTGTTCAGCTGAGAGTTGATGGTGTCTCTGCACCAAGCTTCAAGAAAGTGTGCTTATTTCATTTGCCCATTTGAGTCACACATTTTTGTCTGATGTCTTTCAAATGAGTTGTCCCAAACTTGGCTATGAGATCCTTCTTGTTGACACTAAAAAAAAAAAAAGAAAAAGAAAAAGAAATCTTTCCTGAACCCCTCTCCAGGTTTACCACATCAGAAACTTAGGGAGTGGGGCCTCAAATGATTATTTTTACAAACTCCCCAGGGATCACTTGGTGTCGGAAAAGTAGTTGGGTTGTAGTTACCTAAAGAGTCTTTGGGAATGTATAACTAAGATTACTACTCTCATTGCTAGATTTTAGAGCTATTTTGCCACCATATAGAGTGTGGTATAATGGCCTTAGGCAGTCCTTGTTTGGTATTTGGCTCTTTAGCTTACTAACTGTGTGATCTTATTATTTACCATATTTGACTCTTTGTTTCCTTATGTGTAAAATGGGAATAATAATCAATTAATAAGGCTATTGTTAGTGCCCTGGGTCTCACTTCTTTGTTCTCTTTATGTTTGATCATTCTGTGATCTCATTTGGTCTGATGACTTGATGAGCTTTTAAGCTGATAACTTTCCAACTAACTTGCCCTCTTTCTTTAACCTGGACCATCTGTGACTAACTGCTTTAAGCATATTTTTACTTGAATATATGATTAGCTTCTCAAATATAACATGCCTAAAGCATCACTCCCTAATCAGTGTCCAAAATCAGTTTCAACTGTAATTTGACGCATCTTGCTGCTGCTGCTGCTGCAAAGTCACTTCAGTCGTGTCCGACTCTGTGCAACCCTGTAGACGGCAGCCCACCAGGCTCCCCCATCCCTGGGATTCTCCAGACAACAGCACTGGAGTGGGTTGCCATTTCCTTCTCCAATGCATGAAAGTGAAAAGTGAAAGTGAAGTTGCTCAGTCGTGTCTGACTCTTAGTGATCCCATGGACTGCAGCCTACCAGGCTCCTCCATCCACAGGATTTTCCAGGCAAGAGTACTGGAGTGGGTTTCCATTGCCTTCTCCGCTGACTCATCTTAGTAAATGGCAATGCCAAACTTCCAGTTGCATAGGTCATAAACCTTGGATTCATCCTTGATTCTTTTCTTTCACATTAGCAAATCTTGTCATCTCTGCTTTTAAAATTATGCAGAATTTGATAACTTTTCATCAAGTCTACCATTACCATTCTGGTTATTTCTTGTCTTGATTATTTCAATAAGATAAACTATTTTCCTTTTTTGTTTCCTTCCTTTTTCCATTGTTTGTTCTCAACAGTGCAGCCAGAGCTACTTACTATTTTTTACCCAAGGATACCAGAGATTTTAAAAAAAAGTTAGGAACCTGATCAATTTTGTGAGACTTTAATGAGAAACAGGACACCGGTCCAGCAAATATTTTGAGTGGGGCTCTTTGGCTGAGATATTGGGTCCTTATTCCCGTAAAACTTGCTAACATAGATTTGTAATTTGATTGTTCTTTCTTCTGGAAAGTGGGTATCTATGGAATTTATTACCTGTTTTTCCATTTCTAGGGATTTTCCTGACCACTGTCCACATGACTATAGCAGGAATTACTATGTTGATTAAGTGTGGCCATATTCCCTTAAAATGTGGTTGAGCAAGTGGTGAGCATCTATACCACAATCAGTGAGTTTATTTCAATAGAATTTGGACTCAGGACTGAGACATGAGCTTGAATCTCCATAAGTACATGTACTGGGTTGAATTGTGCCCTCCTCAAATATATGTTCAAGTCCTAACCCCTTCCCAACCCCAGATATCCCTGATAACGCTGGGGAGTGACTTTATTTGGAAATAGGGTCTTTGCAGATGTAACCCAAGTTAAAATGGGGTCTGAGGAGCAAAGGCAAGTTTATAAGAAAGAATGATACTGGTAAGTTGAGAGAAGCCAGAGAATAAATCCTAATAGCATTTGAAGTTCTTTTTCCAATTTTGCTTGAGCCCATACTGAGCACCAACAGTATTTCACTTACATTTCCAGGTCAGTTTTAGTTAGTTTCTGTTACTTGCAACCACAATAATACTAATCAATTCATTCTTCCTCCAGAGGCCCTTCTTTTGTGGATCAGCTTTTCCTTCTGGACTTCATGTATTTAGAAACATAACTCTTCCCTTACTCTTTCAATTGTTGTTATTGTTCAGTCACTTAAGTTTTTTCTGACTCTTTGAAGCATGTCCTGCAGCAGGCCAGGTTTCCCTGTCCTTCACTATTTCCCAGTTTGTTCATGTCCATTGAGTCAGTGATGCTCTCTAATGATCTCATCCTCTGCTGCCCCCTTCCCCTTTTGCCTTCCATTTTTCCTAGCATCAGGGTCTTTTCTAATGAGTCAGTTCTTCGCATCAGATGGCCAGACTATTGAAGCTTCAGCTTTAGCATCAGTCCTTCCAAAGAATATTTGGGGTTGATTTCCTTTAGGATTGACTGGTTTCATCTCTTTGTTTCAACTAGCAATAGTTTAAAGCATCACTGATTTATCTCTTGGACTCAAGGCAAACAGCTTGTTTTTTACTTGAATGCTATGGATTTGGAAATGACTCCCACAGAAAGATAAACTATAATAATGAAAAAAATTTATCATTAGAGAAATTTTCCTTGTTTCATGACTTCTGTAGAGACCATTACACTGGAGGGCTTTCCGAACTTCATTTCTGAAAACCTGCTGAATATAAAGTACTGTTCGAGGTGCTGGAGGAATACAAAGATGAATGAGACATTGTTACTTTCCTCAAGGAGTTTAGAGATTAGTAAAGGATGAGACCTGAAAACAATACAGTAAAAGCTAGGATGGGACGAAGCAAGTGCTATGATAGAAGTGGGATCAATAGGTTCAGAAGAGAGTGTGTTTATTTCTAACTGGGGTTATCAGTGAAGGCTTGAATGATGTGAAGAATTTTGAAACATGGAGCTAGATGATCCCTCACTATTAGAAAAGCTAGGTTAAATGTCCCTGTTAAATACTCTCGCAGCTTCCTGTTCATCTCCTTATTCAGTGTGCATTTTCACCACTGCACTGCAAGTTCTGTACGAGCAGTGATCACATTGGTCATGGTCAGTATTGCATCTTCAGAGCTTACCATTATGCTTAGTACATAGCAGTTGTCAAAATATGCTTTTTGCATGAATGAATGAACTAGGAAAGAATGTCATGCCACATGGAGAATGGAGCAGGAGGGTGATTCTCTCTTTGTGTGGTTTTAAGGATGTCAGTGAGAACAGCTCATGTAGTTTTACTCTGGTATTAATGTGACTAGTTACACCTCATATGTTTTTTCCTTTCTATTTCAACCAGCAGATTCTATTGGCTCTATTTAAGTCACTGAAAAAATAATTTGTCTGATTGGTCCATCTTTTCCAGTTGGGCCATAAATGTCAGTGGCCAGTTGTATACTGGCTACCTTAGGGTCATTTTTTTCTACCAATAGGTCAGTCATCCATAACTGGAAAAAAGTTCTGTAGTTCAAAACATGAATGTCTATAAAGAGTTTGACCTAGCTGTGGACTAATTTAACTTAGAAGAAGATTTGGATTTCGCAGGCAATGACTGATCTACCTAGAATATTCCTCCCCTAAAATAGCCTAATATGTACCATGAAAAATTGTCTTCCCCACGTTTGTCACAGACGCAAGAGCTTGGTAGACAATGTTAAGTAAGGTAGGAAATGATCTGGTTAGAATAGATGGAAGCACGTATTCAAAGAGCAAAGTGACCAGCATAGAAACACGGCTTTCGATCCAGGTGTCCCAGTGTTCCTGTGCATGTGAACATGCTCCGTCTGTTACGTCGTGTCTGACTCTTTGCAACCCCATGGACTGTAGCCCACCAGGCTTCTCTGTCCATTGGATTCTTCAGGCGAGAATACTGGTGTGGGTAACCATTCGCTTCTCCAGGGGATCTCCCCGATCAGGGATTGAACCTGCAACTTCTGCACTCAAAGGCGGATTCTTTACCAATAAGCCACTAGGAAAGAACCCCAGTGTTTCTACATATAAGAGATAGCTTCTTATTTTCCCCATCCTCTATTTTCTCTGCCTGCTTCTAACTTTCTCCAGAAAGAAGGAAAGAAATCTACAGAATTTGTCTTTCAGTTCAGTTGCTCAGTAATGTCTGACTCTTTGCCACCCTATGGACTGCAGCACACTAGGCTTCCCTGTCCATCACCAACTCCCAGAGCTTGCTCAAACTCATGTCCTCAAGTCAGTGATGCTATCCAACCATCTTATCCTCTGTCAGCCTCTTCTCCTCCTGCCTTCAATCTTTCCCAGCATCAGGGTCTTTTCCAAGGAGTCAGTTCTTCACATTAGGTGGCCAAAGTATTGGAGTTTCAGCTTTAGCATCAGTCCTTCCAATGAATGTTCAGGACCAATTTCCTTTAGGATTGACTGATTTGATCTCCTTACAGTCCAAGGGACTCTCAAGAGTCTTCTCCAACACCACAGTTCAAAAGCTTCCATTCATTAATGGCATTGTCTTAATTTTGAATAAGATTTTCATCTAAGTACAGAATTTATACATTATTATATATTTATGTTTTCTTTTCCTAACTGAGTTGTGGCTTCTAACCCATTCTCTTCTCCCTTGGAAGGTGGATTGGGCAAAAGAAATAAATGAAATTCACATCTATATGATTAATGCAGTTGTGGAGGTGAAGAAATTCAGACCTGGTGATTCTAGATTTTTTCCTAAGTTTAAGTGAGGGAGTCAGAGAACACAACAAACCACCACTACTAACAAAAAGGAATCCCTTCGTATTGTGCAATATGATTGGGTGTATATGCATATGGCTGTTGGAGATACTGTTGGCAGCTAAGATGAGGTGAAGGAGGCAGGAAATTTGAGTGACTGACTGGCATGAGTATTTGAGATGTACTTGGCATCCATTTAACTATGTTTCTGCCTCCTAGTTCTTAACTTGATTCAGTAATTTTAATAAATCACTTTGTAGGCCTAAAGTTAATAAGGAAATCCCATTGCTTAGCTTTGCCTTGAGGCAGCATAGGCACATTTTGTAGTGTTGTATTTGGCTGAAATTCATCTGTTTGACTATATTCAAGATGGTTTCTTGCTATTTATTACAATGTGTATGGACTCAGGTTGAGAGAAATGACCAACAATCTGAAGCATATCTACCTTCATAGACCAGGGCTATAAAGACAAAGCTGACCAGTAAACTTGACTTAGGCCTCCTCCCTGGTGGCTCAGAGGTTAAAGCGTCTGCCTCCAATGCGGGAGACCAGGTTCGATCCCTGGGTCGGGAAGATCCCCTGGAGAAGGAAATGGTAACCCACTCCAGTATTCTTGCCTGGAGAATCCCATGGACGGAGAAGCCTGATAGGCTACAGTCCATGGGGTCGCAAAGAGTCGGACACGACTGAGCGACTTCACTCACTCAACCTTTCCTAAGCAACAGGTAGTGATGGCAGTAACAGGCCAGCATTAAAAAGACTTTTTTTCAAGATAAGTTACCCTACAACTAGAAGCACCTCACAAGAACAACATTACTAATTATTCCAATGATTGAAAGGGCTAAATTTTAATTGTGACTTTCCTCCTTGCCCTCAGCATTGTAGAACCCTATAGCTAAGACTACTAGTTGCTACTCAATAGTCATATTTCCTTCTTATTCCTAATTGGAAGATTTCTTGGACTTCACCATGCCTAGATGCAATACCTGGAACCATGTCAGCTTTCTTATAGCAATGCAGAGGACTGGCTCAAAGACAAAACAGACACATGGGTAATTATACACTAAAATATAAAAAGGACTTGTTGGGTCCCCAAAGAAGTCATTAAGCTGCGGAGTTAACACAGGGATTTATTACATAATTTATTATTTTAAGTTTTAATCTATTTGTGATTGAAAGCTTCCCAAACAGCACTTTATTCTTTTCTACTACCCCTTTTTTCTTACTCACATGTGACTTTCCTACATAGTAGGTTTAAGCTGATGAGTATGCTGAACGTTTCTTGAAGGTAGGAACTGTATTTTAGCCATATCTGGCCGCAGCTTTTGGTTTTTACCAGTACTCACTATACTGAGTGAATGGCTGTCAATTTATTTGGATTAAGATGTTAATTAATGTCCCAGGTTACTGATAATACCTTTGAGAATCACCATTCCTAGAGATCTTTATTCTTCAAAATTATAGGAAGGGTTCTATTGTACACTTGCTAGGTATTTGGCAGTTTGTATAGTTTAATTTCATTTCATCCTCACAAGAAATTTTGAGTGTAGACAGTAGTACACCTATTTTTGCACTGAGAAATTTTTCTTAAAAAGAGAATGCAGCTTGCCTAAAGGCACCCTTCTAGGAGTAGCAGAATTATTTTAAACATTTACTGACAACAATATATACAGAAAAGTGCATGTATCAAATGCACAGCTCAATGAATTTTCAAAGTAAGTACACCATATAATCAGATGTACCTCAATCACAAAACTTTAAGTATTACTGCCTCAGAAGCCCCCTTGTCTCCTTTCTATTGGTTATCCCTCTCCCCACCAAGGATACCCACTAACTTATTCTAGTGCAAAAGCCTTGCCTGCCTTTTTTCTTTCTCTGTTTAGAGAGATATGCTAAGTATAGTCTCTTTTGTGTCTAGCTTCTTCAACATTTTGTTTGTGAGATTCTTCCATATTATTTCATGTGGTTTAAAATTGTTATTGGTAATGTTCTATAGTGTTCCATTGAATCAACACACATCCTTCTTGTATGCATTCCATCTCATGCTCTTTTTAAAAAATATTCCTAAAATTTATAAACTTTTAAAAACTTACATAATTTAATACAAATATATTTAAAGCATACAATGTGATGATTTGATATACCTATACATAATAAAATGATGATTGCAGTCAAGCTAATTAAATTTTCTTTCACAGAGCTACCTTTTGTTTTCTTTTTGGTGTGATGTGATAAGCGATTCTGAAAGCTATATTTTTTTAGGGTATTTCCAGTGTTATACAGTATTATTAAGTACAGTCACCATGCCTGTTTGTTACTTAGGTCTCTAATTGATTCATCCTGTATAGCTGCAACTTTGTACCCTTTGAACAACCTCTCCCTATTCCACCATCCTCCCCCGCCCACGCCAGCCCCAAACTTCTCCAGTTCCCGGGAACCTGTTTTACTCTACTTACATGAGTTTGACTTTATTTTAGATTCCACATATAAGTGAGGCCATACAATATTTGTCTTTCTCTTTCTGATGCATTTCACTTATCATAATGTCCTCAAGTTTCAACCATATTGTCACAAATGACAGGGTTTCCTTCTGTCTCATGGCTGAATAATATTCCATTGATATATATATAATTGATTCCCTGACTCAGGAATTGAACTGGGGTCTCAGTCATGTCTGACCCTTTGTGACTCCATGGACTGACTATACAGTCCACGGAATTCTCCAAGGCCAAAATATTGCAGTGGGTAGCTTTTCCCGTCTCCAGGGTATCTTCCCAACCCAATGACTGAGGGACTTACACACACACACACACACACACACACACACACACACACATTCACACACACACACATATATAATTTATTTGCTGTTGTTCAGTTGCTCAGTCATGTCTGATTTTTTGCGACCCCATAAATTGCAGCATGCCAGGCTTCCCTGTCCTTCACCATCTCCTGGAGCTTTCTCATACTCATGCCCATTGAGTCAGTGATGCCATGTAACCATCTCATCCGCTGTTAGCCCCTTGTCCTCCTGCCCTCAATCTTCCCCAGCATCCAGGTCTTTTCTAATGAGTTGGCTCTTCGCATCAAGTGGCCAAAGTATTGGAGCTTCAGCTTCAGCATCAGTCCTTCTAATGAATATTCAGAGTTGATTTCCTTTAGAATTGACTGGTTTGATCTCCTTACAGTCCAAGGAACTCTCAAGAGTCTTCTCCGACACCACAGCTCAAAAGCATCAATTCTTTGGCGCTTGGCTCTCTTTATAGTTGACCTCTCACATCCGTACACAACTACTGGAAAAACCATGGCTTTGCCTAGACAGACCTTTGTCGGCAAGTGATATCTCTACTTTCTAATATGCTGTCCTTATTGGTCATAGCTTTTCTTCCAAGGAACAACTGTCTTTTAATTCTGTGGCTGCAGCCACCATCTGCAGTGATTTTGAAGCCCAAGAAAATAAAGTCTGTCACTTTTCCATTTTTTCCCATCTATTTGCCATGAAGCGATGGGACCAGATGCCATGACCTTAGTTTTTTGAATGTTGAGTTTTAGGCTAGCTTTTTCACTCTCTTCTTTCACTTTCATCAAGAGGTTCTCTCTCTCTCTCTCTCCCTATATATATATATATATATATATGCCATGACATACACATACTTTATTCCCATCTTTTGGCTGTGATGAATAATACTGCAATGAATATAGAAGTGCTATCTTTTGGAGTTGGTAATTTCATTTCATTTAGATATATATCCAAAAGTAAGATTGTGGGTTATCTCTGTTTTTAACTTTTTGAGGAAGCTGCCTATTGTTTCCTATAATGTTCATACCAATTTGCATTTCCATCAGTGGTATACAAGGATTCTCTTTTTTCTACATTCTTGCCAGCACCTCTTACTTCATGTATTAAAATTTTTTTATCTTGTATATAGTTTTAAAGATTGCAATCCTTTTACAGTTATTACCAAATATTGATGTTTGCCATGTTGTACAATGCATCCTTATAGCCTGTCTTATACTCAGTGATTTGTACCTCCCCCCCCCTTATTGTCCTTCCCCTTTCCTCAGATTCTGCTGCTTTTTTGTTATATTTACTAGCTTTTTGTATTTGTTAGATTCCACATATAAGTGATATACAGCATTTGTCTTTCTCTGTCTTACTTATTTCTCTTAGCATAATGTCCTCCAAGTCTATGCATATTGCTGCAAATGGCAACATTTTGTTCCTTTTATGACTTGGTAGTATTTCACTGTGTGTGTGTGTGTGTGTGTGTGTGTGTGTGTGTGTGTGTATGTGTGTGTGTGTGATGCACCACATCTTCTTTATCCAATCATCTTTTGATGGATATTTAGGTTACTTCTATATCTTGGCAATTGCAAATAATGCTGCTGTGAACATTGGGATGAATGTATCTTTTTAAATTAGTGTTTTTGTTTTTTTAAGTTATATACCAAGAGTGAAACTGTTGGGTCATATGGTAGGTCTATTTTTAGTTTTTTGAGAAACCTCCATACTCTTTTCCAGAGTGGCTATACCAGTTTACGTTCCCACCAACAGTGTACAAGGATTCTCTTTTTTCCACATCCTCACCAATACTTTTCTGTCTTGCTTTTTTTAATAGCCATTCTGGTATCTCATGTAGTTTTAATTTTTCAGTTCCCTAATGGTTAATGATATTGAGTATATTTTCATATATTTGTTGACCATTTGTTTGTATTCTTTTGAAAAGTGTTGATTCAAGTCTTTTGCAATTTTTAAATTGGTTTATTTGTTTCTTGCTATTTGTGGCTCAGCTGGTAAAGAATTCGCAATATGGGAGACATGGTTTCAATCTCTCGGTTGGGAAGATCCCCTAGAAAAGGGAAAGGCTACCCACTCCAGTATTCTAGCCTGGAGAATTCCATGGACTATACAGTCCATGGGTTCACAAAGAGTCAGACACAGCTAAGCGACTTTCACATTCAGGTTCATTGAGATGTTAGAGTTTCTTATATATTTTGGACATTAACCCCTTATTAGATATATCATTTATAAGTATTTTCTCCTGTTCCGTAGGCTGTCTCTTCACTTTGCTGATGCTTTCCTTTGCAGTGTAGAAGCTTTTTAGTTTGATGCCACCCCATTTGTCTGTTTTTGCTTTTGTTGCCTATGCAATATTCAAAAAGATCAGATGTTAATCATTTCTATCTGTGTGCCCTACACAGTTCCACCCTGGTCATCCCTGAAAGGTGGGAACAAAATATGTAAATGGAAAATGTACAATTTATGGTGGAAGTTGAAGTAAGAAGAACTTGTGTCCCAGTTTTTTTCTTTGGGCTTCTGGGAAGGTATTATGTAACAGAATCACCAGCAACACCTTTGTTGTGTGTGTGGGTGCTGAGCTGAGGAGAGTGATAGTATGGTACATTTATGTAGGAGAAGTCTTGGTATCAGATATCTCCTTTGGCTCCTTTGTGCTATAGAAAGGATGCAGAATATTCTTGTATAATTAGAGGAGATGACACAGAGATAGCTAAGAGTAGCAAGCCAGAAAGCCTGCTTTGGGCAGGGGCTATATGGAGAATATAGCTAAGATTTTAAATAATTTATGGTATGAATGATGCCAGGATGAGCCAAGTCATCAGAGTGGGCATGAAGATGACCAGTCATGATAAGAAAACAACCAAGTTTTACCAGTCACAAATTTCAGTAGCATATACTACAGGGACGTGAATAATCATAAAGAGCAAGGAACATTTTTAAGGAAGCCAAAAAGTTTCTGGAGGAAAGAATAAAGGACAACTCTTTGATTTAGGAATCTGTCTTCCTTCTGCCATGAGCACACTTAAGATAATATTTATATCCTGGGGCTATGTTGCCTTAGAGAAAGGGATGTGGCAGAAACCTTGACGGACTCTGCAAGTACCAGAAGATATTGTGTTAATATCATTATTTAAAGTAAACATGACTGAGTTACTTGACTTGGTAAGCTTACAGTTTCCCACTACCCTATAAAATAGGGGATTTGAGAGCATGATAAGCCCAGAAATAGAAAATAAAGAGCCCATATTTTTCATTCAACTGTGTTTGTAATATGTTAAATTATTCACTCTTACAATAGCAGTTAAACAGAAAACATGTAATACATGACATGTAACCAAATGCCTCTTGAAGATCCGTCCTCCATCAAATTCCAAAGTGCATCCTTGGGTCTTGATATATAGGTTTCGGTTATGTGATCTGGGGAAGTATCCCTGATTATGTGGTTCTCAACTGTATTTGTAAAGCTCAGTTTTACAGTTTTTGTCAGTTTGTTAAGTTTACCAGCTTGAACATTTATTAGAGCTGAAATGAGAGGGAGTCTGCTGTTAGTGGCAGGAACAACCTTGAATAAGAACTGATGGAGGGCAAAGATCATATTAATAGAACTGTAAATGTGCTATGTGAGCTAGGGAGCAGTTCTGTATCTGGGTCAGTTTCTCTGTTCCAGAACAGTAGAATCTTCTTTCCCTGCACCAGCTTTTCTGCCATGCTATTGCCCAGGGAAATGATACATCAGAATGCTATGAGTTCAAGCCCTCCTGAAGTATAATAAGGAGTGTGTATTTTCACAGTATTAGCTTTGAAATTGGCAGTAGTAAGCTGGTCATCTTCTTAGCCCTTTTATTACTGTTCTCTGTTTGTGATATTTTAAACCAATAATATAGTCATATGTTTTGGGCTTCCCAGGTGGCTCAGTGGTAAAGAATCCACCTGCTAATGCAGGAGACATAGGGGACATAGGTTCATCTCTGGGTCAGGAAGATCCCCTGGAGGAGGAATTGGCAACCCTCTCCAGTATTCTTGCCTGGAAAATTTCATGGACAGATGAGCCTGATGGGCTGTAGTCCATGGGGTCCCAAAGAGTCAGACATGACTGAGCACGCACCCACATGTAGCCATATGTTTTATCACTGTGTAATCTCTGTAAAATGCCAAGTGAATTCCTGATACTCACTTCAGAAATAAAGTTCTGTTAATATTTATGGACCACCCATTTGAGTCTGGTAACCACATCAGGCTCTATGATGACAAACACAAATAAGCCATGGCCTCTCTCTTTGAAGCCTGGTGTGCTGCAGGCCATGGGGTGGCAAAGAATTAGACAGGACTTAGCAAGTGAATAACAACAACCTGTCTTTGAGGACTTCCCCAGTTGTGTAATCTGAATTTTAGGTATTCTATACGGTTAGTTGAAAATAATGATTGTGATGATAATGATAACAATAACCAGCATTTAGTTAGCACCTCGGAGAAGTCAATGGCAACCCACTCCAGTACTCTGGCCTGGAAAATCCCATGGACGGAGGAGCCTGGTAGGCTGCAGTCCATGGGTCGCTAAGAGTTAGACATGACTGAGTGACTTCACTTTCACTTTTCACTTTCATGCATTGGAGAAGGAAATGGCAACCCACTCCAGTGTTCTTGCCTGGAGAATCTCAGGGACGCGGGAGCCTGGTGGGCTGCTGTCTATGGGGTCGCACAGAGTCGGACACGACTGAAGCGACTTAGCAGCAGTAGCAGCAGCAGTTAGCATCTATGTTTTAGACAGTGTTATCTATTTCACATATATTGCCATTAATTTTGATAACAGTGAAGTAAAAGGCAATGGCACCCCACTCCAGTACTCTTGCTTGGTAAATCCCATGGACGGAGGAGCCTGATAGGCTACAGTCCGTGGGGTCGCGAAGAGTCGGACAACTGAGCAACTTCACTTTCACTTTCACTTTAATGCATTGGAGAAAGAAATGGCAACCCACTCCAGTGTTCTTGCCTGGAGAATCCCAGGGACAGGGGAGCCTGGTAGGCTGCCATCTCTGGGGTTGCACAGAGTCGGACACGACTGAAGCGACTTAGCAGCAGCAGCATGAGTCTTTTGATAGTCAAATGCATCCATTTGTGTATCCAGTAGATGTCAGCATTGGGCCGTTTCTGACCATTTATTTCGTCTCCATATTAATTCGAAAGGACCATAAATATTCAGTATGAAATATACTGAAATGTAAAATAGCAGGTGCAGCAAATCTGTGGTGAGGATACATTTAATGGGTGAGGGATTCAATATTCCATCTACCAAGCAAACACTGTATATAAAACCCCATCTGTAGCTTTTTTATCCATGTCCATTTAAAAAAATCAATTTATTCCAAAATACCAGTATACTATTTTGTAGAAGATAGCTTTATACAATTAAGTGACAAAATGGATTAAAATCATTGACTTAAATGTAAATATTTGAGTAATTTTAGGTTGCATCTGCTTAAAATCAGAGAGGGACACTGAAGGGTTTTATAAAAATCTCATTAGGATATAATTTCAACCATAAAGTTTTGGCAAAGTGCTTTTTGAGTTACTCTCTTTTCTCTTCAATATTAAGATTCCAGCTCTTTTTGGAGCACATTAAAACCACTTCTGGTAATATGCACCCCAAAGAAGTCAAATGGATGGCTGATCAACGTTAAGTGGAAGATAATATGTATAATTCATGTCTCTGCAAGATTCTAAAGTTGACATGAGTAGTTTAGATTCTTGCTATAAAGAACACAAGTTTCCTCAGAAATTGCTCAGCTCTGTGGCTGTTAAACAGATCAGGATTTGTTTCAAAGAGAAATTGATTTAAGAAGATTGATTTAAGATTGTTTTCTTAAGAGTGGAGTCTTATTCATCCTGTCTTTGTGAGTTCATGATATGTGAATATATAGTAGCTGAGAGATGAAAGCTGGAAAAAGCTAGAGAAATCATTTAGTATAGCACCTTCATGAGGAAATTGAAAACCAAAGAGGTCTTGCTTGAGATGTAAGAGATACTGGATGAGCATGAGTCTTCTTTCTATAGTCTAGTTCATTTAAGAACAAAAAAACATATTGAGGATATGTGCAATATTCTATAGTAGATTCCAAGAGGAGTTAAAATTTGCCCTTACTCTCAAAGATTTTGGTAAGATAAGATAATTGAAAAATCAGAAACATGAGTAGAACATCAAAATACATTTTAGCAACTTGAATGACAAATATGCTTTCAAGGTGCAGTTAGGGAGGGTCTTCATGATTTCTAGATGAGTTACTCTTTGCTTGAAAACTCTTCAGGGATCTGTGTTAACAAACTAGGAACAGAGCACATCATTAAATGTTAGGGTAGTACATGCTGTCTGAAGATGGTTTGACTGACCCACTACTTTTTGGTGTTTGGGGTTTTTCCCTTCAATTGAGGATCAGCCTAGCCCAATATTTCCCAAGTGCTCATAAATGCCTGCATTAGAATCATCTCAGAAATTAGGATTCAGAAGATTGGTGACTTGAAGATCAGAAAAACAAAAACAAACAAAAAAAAACAACAATTTTGAGGTACAGCAAAGTGAAAGTAGCACTGATCTAGCTTACACTGAGCTACTCACATTCATTCATTTTCAGACCAGTAGCATGAAATTTACCACTATAAGGAGTATAATTTTTGGTCATATAACAAAACCAACTTAGAAGGCTTATACAGAAATCAGAACCATAACTGTGGCCTCATTTATCCTCTGTAGTCACTAAAAAAAATCTTAGGTTGCTATGTGTGATGACGATATCCAAAGTGAGCATGTGGTTTGAGGCTTTGGTAATGTATGTATCTAATCATAGCAATATGTTAAAATGACATTCAAAGTATGATCCACTTCAAAATAATTTAAGTGAGTTTCAATGGTCACACAATGGACTGCTGTCTGGAAATGATGATTTAGCAAATCTCTTCCTTGCTTTTTTTCTGAATTATGGGAAAGAATACCTCTTTTATGAGCACTATATAATATTTCCAACCATCTTTTTTCCTCTCTTTGGGATACATCAGAGAAATACATTGGGTTATAACTCAGTCCTCGAGGAAAATTCTGGTGATGAACCTAGCCTGTTCAAAGCCTCTTTGACATTAATCTGCCATATGCAATTGCTCTGTGTGAGATTGAAGATCATATTTCAGTTCTGTGCACCATAACATAAAAGTCTATGATACACTTAATCCAAATCATTGGGGGTGATAGTCCTCTGCATGTAACAAGTGTAGCTCAAGAAATATGGATAGCTTCCAGGGAATACAGTTACCTGGTTTCTCAATTCATAGATTACTTGGTGTCATAATCAGTGACAAAAATTATTGTGCATTTTTGTGAGCTGGGCTTATTCACACCATTGGGGGGAGAATGTGACTTAATACTCAAGTAGTTTTTCATTTGGATTAAGAAAAAAAATTCTAAATATTACCATTGGTGTATATTTAATACTCCTCATTTCTATCTGCAGAGGAAAAAAGAGAATGGAGGGGTAAGAGATATGGAGATGGCTATGGAGGTGTAGTTCTTCAGAGGTTGGGTATAGTAGTTGTTACTCCTTGTTTGTATAATGGTTTTTAGAGATAAAAATCCAGTTTGCATCTTAAGTAGATTAATTTTTTTTCAGATTGAATTCATGGTTTTTAAACATTTAAAGCATGGATTTTTTTTTCAAGGCTTTCATTTATCCCTTTCTGAGCTGAACTATTTTAGTATGTTCATAAATCTCGTTTCATTAGTCTTGATCCTTTAGCTTGTTTTATCAATTAGTTGCCATTTGTCCACATTCCTTTCTGCCATGTAAGTAAGACATTTTCTTTTGGGTTAGAAACCCAAGAAATGTGATGAGATATTGGAGGAATATTTGTTTCTTTCCCATGAATATCCTAAAAATCTAATCTTTCTTACTTGAGGTCATATATTTTGGTTTTAGTTGCTAGACTTTGATCACTGTACAGAAATGTCATCTCACTGATGGATATTGATTATGAAGTTGATTAAAATGATTATTTCTAATAGACCATAATTCATGAGGTGAATGCAGATTTAAGGTTCAGCTGACAATTTCCCATTCAGAGAAACAAATATCTTGGTGCCCTCCTGCTGTTGTGTAATCTCTAGGGTCAGTCTAATTTTTTCAGTTGCAGAGGATTTTAGTGTACTCTTGCTAATATTAGCTAATAAATGTGTGTGTGTTTTATTTGAATTTTACTCATCATAATCATGAGAGTGATCTGTATACCTTTTAATTCAGGGTTAGCTTTTTTACTTGATTTTCCTGGCAGACTGTCTGTCAGTGCTTCAAAAACATCAACAACTGATAGATTTCTGTACGGCTGCCTAAGCTGTGGTAATGAAATGTGAATGTGCTTTCACGATATCTGAAACTTCTGCTTGGGATTATAAGCAGGAAGATCAGCATTTTAAGATGTTAGCATATCCTTCAAATGGTGCTATGAAAATGATGAAACTTCAAATAATTTGTCATTCTAGAACTGCTTTAGTTTTATTGGTTCAAACAACAAGATATCCTCCCATTAAAATCCTTTTGTATGTGTGTCTCTCTTTCTTTAAGGCTCATTATAACAGAAGTCAGGAGATTTGGCTCTCAAAGCAGCACAGTAATAAGCACCAAAGGGCTGTTCTCAAAGAGATGAGACACAGTCCTGCATGAGTGAAACATTAGAGAAAAGAAAAAGGCTTTTTCAGTGTCTTCTATGCATATATTTTTGTGGTTTACAGTGATTTAGAAATTATTTTCTGTAATTTGAGACAGATTGTCTCCCCTGAGTATGAATATTGCTATTTTTGCATTGTATTAATCGGAACATGAAGTAATTATTTCCTAAAAAAAGATTTTAGAGTCTACATAAAATAATGTGATTAGATTCTGTGCTTTTTAAAAATTCTCCTGAAATACACAGATTTTGTTTTATTTTTTTAAATAGAAAATTAAAAGTTGTTGGTCATCCACAGGGAATCAGATCAGTGATAAATAATATCTAGAGGTAGAAACTCAACAGGCCGACTCTGCCTCAAGCCTCAGGCAGTCCTGGGTGTAGATTGCTCTCAGACCCCAGTCAGGGAACAAGCCAGAGGCCCAAATGTCACTGCTGGAAAAATACAATATATTCCAGATCAGTCATTTGGGGTCCTGAGGCTGCCAAGAACGCTCCATGTCAGTTGGCGTACAGAACATTTCAGCACAGAGGAGGGATAAAGAAAGAACACTCATACCCCACTAGGAACAAAAGGAGATGGCTCTTATTAAAATATAATGTACAGATTTTAGAGACTAAAACTGGGGTGTTCAGCTAATGAGATATTTGTTAAGAAGCACAATGAGAGGTAACTAATCCTGCTTCACATCAAATCACTATTATAACCCTTTGAGGTAAAAATCTACACATCCTAAAAATCTTAAATTTCCACAGGAAAATTTGCCTCAAAATATCACTTAAGAAGGAGCAAGGCCAAAAGCACTATTGAGAAATACACTTCTGCATCATTTTCCTTTGCAATAAAAATCCACAGTCACTCAGACACATTTAACAACATTATAGTAGAGTATTATATTTTTGTTTGCCCTAAAAACATAATGTATTTCCTGTGTATTTTTGCTCAACCTTTTAGCCTGAAGCTTTATTCTAGGAAGAAAACTCTGAACATAGCTGTCTTTTTGAGAGTGAAGTTTTATGGAATCCTGCATTTCTCGACTTCACTTTCCCTTTTCACTTTCATGCATTGGAGAAGGAAATGGCAACCCACTGCAGTGTTCTTGCCTGGAGAATCCCAGGGACAGGGGAGCCTGGTGGGCTGCCGTCGCTGGGGTCGCACAGAGTCGGACACGACTGAAGTGACTTAGCAGGAGCAGCAGCATTTCTCCTAGCTAGGAATAACAGAAAATTTTTCTCATTTAATATGGTTTTACTAATTTATCTATCTTGTTTCTGTTGAGTCTATGCACCACATTTAAAGGTTCCTAACTCCAAGGAAAGCACTAAGTATAAAATTTAAAAAGAATTTAGTTCAAATAAGTGAATTTTATCAGCAGTTATTCAACTCAGTACCCAAGGACCAACCCACTTGAAATGTAAACTTTTGACTTTTGGATTCAGGGCATGGGATAGATAGCAACACTCTTGCTTAAAGGTTCAAATATCTCCCTTAGCACAGAAAACATAGTCAAATAAGTTCTAGACTTTTTCCTTTTTATGGATAAATGGCATCAGGTATCGAATTAGAATTGGTTTCATTTGCTTCATGTCAAACATTTTACCACTGCCTCAATTAGAATTTTTCTGGGCATAGGGATTGGGGAATGTTGCAAAGATTATATAACATCAGGGGCTTATTCTCAAAGAGTTGATGGTTGAGGCTGTTTAGAGATAAGATCCACAACCTGGAAACATGGAAGTCAACATTCAGTGGAACAAAGCCCAACTCAAGCTGCTTGCATGAGATGGCATTAAGTGTATCTTGAGGGGTTGAACACAGCTCTCCCAGTGTTCATTTGGATGACATTTTAGAGTCTAATGCTGTGGTTAAGAATTCTCAGGGTCATGGTTTGGGTTCTTCTAGTAGACCCTGAGGCAAGGATTCAAGGGGAATTAGTTTCTAAGGAGGGATTCTAGGATATACTTGTAGGAGAGTAGGGAATAGAGACAGAGAAGGAAGGAAAAGCCAGATAAATGGCTCCATTAAGTAAGTTGCCACTCTGATTAAGCTCTGCCTTAATCCAAATGGGGGTTTTTGGGGGACACTGAAATATGCACTCAGAGTTAGCTCTCCCTTGCCAACTCTTGTTGGTCATTGGTTTTGGACTGCTGCTAGGGCTCATTAAGTTCCTTACTCTCCCGGCCTGTCCCATGCATATACACAGCAGGCCTTAGTAGCCAGAGAAAGCCTTCAGGTAGTTGCAGATGCTGGCAGTTGCTGTTTGAAAGGTGCGTACAGAAATGGCGAATGCAGAGAGCATGTGGGAAGACACTGACAGCTTCTGCTATATTAGGTCAGAGATACTAAGTGCAAAGATCTTAGGTCAACTTCATTTTAGGAGTAGAATAAAGTAATATTTTAGATTGAGGTTAAAACAAATGTTACAAAATGCAAAATTGCCTTTGGAAATACATTAGGGAGATGTCATTTTGGACATTGGCATACAGTTTCTTAATCAGTTCAGTTCAGTCACTCAGTCATGTCCGACTCTTTGCGACCCCATGAATCGCAGCACGCCAGATCTCCCCGTTCATCACCATCTCCCGGAGTTCACTCAGACTCACGTCCATCGAGTCAGTGATGCCATCCAGCCATCTCATCCTCGGTCGTCCCTTTCTCCTCCTGCCCCCAATCCCTCCCAGCATCAGAGTTTTTTCCAACGAGTCAACTCTTCGCATGAGGTGGCCAAAGTACTGGAGTTTCAGCTTTAGCATCATTCCTTCCAGAGAAATCCCAGGGCTGATCTCCTTCAGAATGGACTGGTTGGATCTCCTTGCAGTCCAAGGGACTCTCAAGAGTCTTCTCCAACACCACAGTTCAAAAGCATCAATTCTTCGGTGCTCAGCCTTCTTCACAGTCCAACTCTCACATCCATACATGACCACAGGAAAAACCATAGCCTTGACTAGACGGACCTTAGTTGGCAAAGTAATGGCTCTGCTTTTGAATATGCTATCTCTAGTTTCTTAATAGATACAACTTTTAAGTTTATGGTAAGCATTGCAACAGAGCATTGTTTCTGCAGTTGAGTAGGTGAGGTGGTTGACTTGCATTTGGAGACAATGTTGCACAAAAAATACTATCTTTTATATCAAAATCATGTTCATTCTTTGAGAGGCACATGAGACTTGATACTGAGAAAATGTAACTCTTGTTCACAATTAATTTATAGCATGTGCTCCTTGAGTGGGATGGTGAGTGGAATTACTTGCACTGTTTAACTTCTCTCTCTCTCTGGCCTTGGGATTTAAGTTAATTAAGTGCAACTTAAATATGCCTATGATGTGACTTTATTTATATATAAAGACCAGACTTAATGGAGTCATAAATGGGTCCACTCTTTGGGTATAATTGGGGAGTGTGGTATGCTTGGGAAATGGAATGGATTACAGCTACCTTTTCTAAAAATCAATGAAAACATTTAAAATGAGCGATATGATAAATTCAGGAACTAAACAGATATAAAGAATTAGCTGCTAAAAGGCAAACTATAGATTCTCCAAGATAAAACAGTAGGAGAAACAATGTTGCATTACAGTGAAATGTGGAAGAAATTGCAGATCTTAATCCAAATCTGCTTTTTTTTGAACAGAAATCAGGGAAAAGCAAATCTTGAGTTGAAAGATAGAAACACAAAAAATGAGGAGAAAAAAATGCAAATACACTGATCCACATGATAACACCTCATTGGCACTATTCTTTAGAAATAAATCATGCTTCTCCAGGAAGTAGAGTCTTCTCCCCTAACCTCCGAGTAATTCTCACCGTTCTTAACCCTGGGTTTCTATTTTACCACTTTTATCTGAGCTCCTAGTTGGATTAAAGAATATAACAGGTACAGAGATATTGGAATGCATACTGCCTAGAGGCTGAGAAGTTGGTTCTGCCTCCTGTTGCATCTTCAATCCTTAGAACAATGCCTGACACATAGCATGTGATTAATAAATAAAAATTGGAAGAATGACTGGTCGATGTTTTAAGGTGATTTCCTTCCTAGTATCTAGCTAGATTCCCTGAGTTCCAAGTTCTAGGAGCTCCATGTGAAAGACTGAAACCCATGCATAGGAAATGGGGTTCAGAAATATTTAAGAGGGTGGGATTCCAGGAAGAGGGAAAGCCTAGTGGAAACTAGATGCAGGGTGGTGGAGAGAAGAGTCTCCATGACTGAAAAGGAAGGTGGCATGATGGGCCAGATTCAGGCAAGAGTGCTGAGTGAGGAAAAGAGCAGCAATTACGGGGGAGCATGAGACAGTACTCAGAGCCAGTCCTCATTCCCCAGTGTACCTCAAGGCATCTTTTCTTTATGCGCCCACCTTATGTATATATTTCCATTTTAACATGTATCGCACTGTATTGTCATTATTTTTTTTCAATTATACATATATTTATTCTTTTTCAGATTCTTTTCTTTTATAGAATACTGAATAAAGTTCCCTTTGCTATATAGTATGTACTTGTTAGTTATCTATCTTTTTTTTTTTGCTATTTATTTATCTATTTTCAATTGTATTTTATTTTTTTTCTGTGATTTTTTTTCAGTTTTTTATTTTTTAAATTTTAAAATCTTTATTTTTTTGCTATAGATTTTATTTTGTTTTTTATTTTTTAATTTATTTTTTAAATTTTAAAATCTTTAATTCTTACATGTGTTCCCAAACATGAACCCCCCTCCCACTTCCCTTCCCATAACATGTCTCTGGGTCATCCCCATGCACCAGCCCCAAGCATGCTATATCCTGCATCAGACATAGACTGGCGATTCAATTCTTACATGATAGTATACATGTTAGAATGCCATTCTCCCAAATCATCCCACCCTCTCCCTCTCCCTCTGAGTCAAGACACAGATGTCATTATTTTTTGAAGGCTTATGTTTAGGTTTTAAGATAACTGCTCCAGATCCTAGGCTGCAGGGAGAGAGATGACAGGAGCCTTCCATTGCTTTCTAGATTGTATATAAACATCACCCATGAACATGCTATGGCAGCCCTTTCTGCAACAAATTCTGTTTTCTCATGTACTATGCCCTTGTGCCTGCTATCTTTACTTGAGATACCTTAGATCTGTTAGTCTGCTTGGCCAACTTCTACTCACCTTTGAATCTCAGCAGACATGCTGTGTCCTCTCTGAAGACTCTGGTTAGGGGTCTCTTCTTCCTGTGTTCACACTGCCCAGCACTTGCTATGCTGTGTTGCAACACTGTGTTTGGTGCCTTTTCACCCTCTAGGCTGTTGATGGGAGATTTTCCATCCCTGCCTCAGTGGTCTCCATCATTCCTGCAGATTCTCCTTTGTCTCCAAGGCTTATTTAAACAGAACTACCTAGAAAGTACCTGAACAATCAGTTAGCTGTGTGTTACAATAGTTTGCATGGAGGAAAGCATGCTCCCCAAACCACAGAGCCTTGGTCCTAGGTTTACTGACTAGTGTTTACGCAGTCTCAGAAATTGCCCCCTTTCCTTGCTTAGAAACTCCTGTTCCTGTCACCTTCAACCCACCTCATTCTCCCCAGACATGGTTTTCATAAGTCTCGTTTTTATTGTCTTCTTCTCTCTCTTATCAGTGGGGCTAGATAGTAGGTAGAAGATGGCACATGGGCACCTAGAATCCAGTGAAGCTAGAATCACTGGTTTGTTCTCAGAGATACATGTGGCTTTCACAGTCTCTAACTCCATAGCTGTGAGTCCTTGAGGACAGTCAGTGGGCATTTCATCTTAGTATTCCTGGCTCCTAGGGGTTTGTTAGCTGAATACGTGGATGAGACTAGGTAGTTGCTTGCAGATTTCCTTACTAACCTGAACCTTGGGAATTTGAATGGGAACCACTTCATGCTGAAGACCTCAACCTTAATGTCATCGTTCAGTTTCTGACCCAGCTGCCATCTAGAAGATAGGAAACATTAATTCCATCCCTTCTTAGCCAACATTTGAATTTACGGCCAGAAAAGAAGTACTTTAGTTCCTTGAAGCATTTACCACATCTATAAAATAAGAACTATTGTTTCCTATTGCTTAAAATTGGAGGGATTTACTGACCTTAACTAAATAGTCATCTAGAATTAGCCATGTACTATGCTTTGCATTCCTAGGGTATTTTATTCTTTTTGAAATGCAATCAGCCACCATATGTTATTTGTTCCTTTTAGCAACACAATGAATAAAGTGAGGCAGCTATTATAAACTCAAGTGGTAGATAAAAGCAAAAAAGAAAAAACAGAAAAAAAAAGGGAAGTCCTGTGACTTATAATCTTATAGCTAGTTAGTGACATAACCATGGCCTTTCTATGAGACCACTTCGTTTTTAACATACAAACAGAACATTGAGATCATTTCTTCAGCTCTTAATGTGTGCCAGGCTCTGATTCATGCGTGATACATGTTTTGCTGTGTAACATCCACACAACAGGCCTCAGAGGTAAGGTGGTAGCTAACTGTGGCCTGATTCTTAACTCCTTCCTGTCTGGTTCTTCACCACATCCTTCCCATAGCCTCACTGTGGGAGGACTGTATTTCTCTACCCTTTGACTTGGTCAGGTGACCTGTTTACACGTGGGCTCACTTATCTGTGGGCCAGCATGCCAGCCCAAAGCATGGGCCTTAATGGCCTTGTGTATTTTTACTCTTCCTCCTGCTCCGTGCTGTTGTCCTAAGTGAAACCTGCCTGGTAAGGAGGAAGGGTGCTGCACACCGAGCTGCCTCAGTGGACCACAGACCTGCAGTAAGAAGTAAAGCTACCCCAGCTGCTGCCACCGGAGGCAGAGAACCACTCCCACCTCAAGCCAAGCCCAGTAGAGATCAGTTGGACCCCAGCCTTTTTGCAGATCTACAACAATGATTATTGGTGATGGACAGGCAAGCCTGGCGTGCTGCAGTCCATGGGGTCGCAAAGGGTCGGACATGACTGAGCGACTGAACTGAACTGAATGCTGATAAGTTGAAGAGTGGTTTGTTAGACAACATTATTGTGGCAGTGAGCTACTGGTATGTATAGGTAAGATTGCCTGTTATTTCTATTTTGTGGGCAAGGAAATTGAGGCACAGAGAGGCTGGTAATTAGCTTAGAGTTGTTCAGTAAGCAGAGGATTTAGGATTCTAACTCAGGAGGCTGTCTCTACAGCCAAAGTACTTAAATTCCCTATCCCGCCTCTAATAGTCTAATGGAATTAATATTCAAAGTAAATTTAAATTTTCAGGAATTATGTTTTAAAAATGCAAGAAGAATGGCAGGTTGGTATAGAAAAATCTGCAAGGATTTTGAAGTCAAATTTTCCTAGGTTCAGTTATTAACTCTGCTTACTAGCTATGTTGGTTTGTGTAAATTATCTGATGACTCTGAATTTTAGTTCCCTTAGAAGAATGGTAATAGCTATTGGCTGTAATATGAATATTCATCACCATTCACTGAGCCCTCTTATGTGCTAGATCCTGTTCTAGGCGCTGACAGTGTTGCAATGAGTAAGATTCACTCAAACAGCTCAGCTATAATCTAGAAGCAAAAACAGTGCACAGCAACATAAAGGAGGAATAATTGGGTGGCATAGAGCAGATGAGGAGCAGAGATAACGGGGTACTAACCTTGCATGTTAGTAAGGGTTCTCCAGAGAAACAGAACCAATAGGATGTGTATTGTATAATTTATTATAAGATGTACTACATGGGGGCTTCCCAGGTGGCACTAGTGATAAAGAACCTGCCTGCCAATGCTGGAGATACAGGAGACTCGGGTTTGATCCCTGGGTCAGGAAGATATCCTGCAGGAGGGCATCGCAACCCATTCCAGTATTCTTGCCTGGAGAATTCCATGGACAGAGGAGCCAGGAGGGCTATGGCCCATAGTGTTGCAGAGTTGGACACAGCTGAAGTAACTTAGCACGCATGTACGCATGAACTACAAGGAACTGGCTCCATGATTGTGGAGGCTGACAAGCCCAAGAACTGCAGTTAATAAACTATGAACACAGAAGTGATAGTTTAGTTTCAGTGTGGAGTCTAAAGGCCTGAGAAGCAGGAGAGCAAATAGTGTAAGTTTCAGTCTGAGTCAGAAGACAGGAGAAAACTGATATTCCAGCTCAAAGATACCTGGAGTGACTAAATTCTCCCTTATTCAGCCCTTTTGTTCTATCCATGCCTTTAGCAGTTTAGATGAGGTCCACCCACACTGGGAGGTGGCAATCTGCCTTAATCAGTCTACTGATTCAAAATTAATCTCATCTGGAAACACCCTCACAGACACACCTAGAATAATGCTTAACCAAATACCCATTAGACTAGTCAAATTGACTCACAGAAGTTAACCATCATACCCTGATTTGAGAGGTTGTTAAGAAAAGCTTCCCAAAGGAGGTGGTACTTATGAACCTTGTATAAGAGAATATGTATAAAGTATTTGCCTAACATACATTGAGTGAAGTCGCTCAGTCGTGTCTGACTCTTTGCGACCCCATGGATTGTAGCCTACCAGGCTCCTCCGTCCCTAGGATTCTCCAGGCAACAGTACTGGAGTGGGTTGCCATTTCCTTTTCCAGGAGATCTTCTGAACCCAGGGATCGAACCTGGGTCTAGATGCTCATTAAATGCTAATTTTCTTTCCATCTTCAAAGATCATAAGAACAATTTGGTGGTTTTTTTTTTTTTTTTGGCCCAGCAGAAACATTTCAAGCCATAAAGCATATGTGAACTTTTTTTTTCCTTTATGTGCTGAACCAAAGAAATGCTGACTCTCTTACTAATGGTGAGGGTCATTGGCATGGTTCATTTGTAATTGCACAATATAATTCCACCCCCAAATAGAATGTTTTCTGATGGTGTTTTAAAATCTCCAATTGCTTTTTACTTATGAGGTGAATTTACAGTGAGTTATGTTACAAGGTAATTTAACCTGACAAGACACACCATACTAAACATTTACAGACACAGTTTTGTTTCTCCCTGGAGAAGAAGCTGTTAGAGTAGAGTGGTAATCACTGTAACATGATCAGCATGGGGGAGATTGATCACACCTAGGAAAGTGACCTCTTGGAGGTTCTTTGCAAAAGGCACACCTTTCCTGTTGATTGATTACACATCAGGGTGACCATCCCTGGGTGGGAAAACCCAGTGTGGTCCTTACCTTCTGCTAGCACACGCATTTTTTTGGTTAGGGTTCATGTAAGATTGATGTGCGGCAGCTGTAGTGTACAATCCCTGATATTTATGCCATGAAAATCTAGCTAGTTTTGAAAAGAGAGAGAGAAAAGGATTTATTATCTATGAATATATATACAGTAAGTCTCATTCAAAATGGTGATTAAATTTGAATAAACCCACAGAGCAGTCTTCTTCAGAACTGCTGAGAAGGGGATTAAGATGTATTCACAGAAGAAAAGACCACTATCCTCTATATCCTGTTCCCAGCATGCCTCCTGAGTTAGTGGTGTAGTGGTAGTTTAATGCTGAATATCCTTAGTTTTAATTCCAGATCATTACTCTTTCACATCCATACAAAATCTCTGTTCATTAAGGCTCACTCTATCCTCCACCCCAAATTGTCATTGTTATCACCTGATTAATTGGTTACTTCCCCTCATTCCTTGAAAAATTTGGCCTGGCTTTATAATCTTTTTCTTCACCCTATTTCTCTCCTGAGTAACTTCAGTATACACAACGATAGTACGTCTTTTCCAGTCTCTCTTTTATCTCCTCAGGTTCAGGGATCTTCACCTTTGTTAACTTACTCCCTAGAACATGTTGTCATCTGACCCTGGCTCAATTCTGAAAATATTAATATAAAACATCCTAATCTTTGACACATCTTCCTAACTTTTCTTTACTTATTTTGGCATCTTCCTCTTATAGTTTCACTAGATCTGTCCTTTGAGTTCTTAGGACCTCTAATCCCCTGAACCTTTATTATTCCTCTGTGAGCTCCCTCTCATTGTCACTTCTTTACGCAGTCTAAACACTGTTGTCTGTCACTTCAAAGAATATTTGGTTGCTCTTATTTTCAGATCTCTTGTCCTGTTTTCTTAAGTCTCACCCACATGGAAAAGCCCCAACTTTAGATCAGTCTATTGTGTTTTTGATTATTCTCTTTATGCAGAATGCTGAACACTACTTTTTAAAAAAAAAAAAAACACACAACTTAAAAATTAATGCCATTTGATTATTATTTTTAAAAAATTTTATTGAGGTATAGTTGATTACAATGTTGTGTTGGTTTCAGGTGTACAGCGAAGTGAATTGTTAAACACATACCCACTCTTTTTTTAGCTTCTTTTCCCATATAGGCCATTACAGAGTACTGAGCAGAGTTCCCTGTGCTATGCAGTAGGTCTTTATGAGTTACCTATTCCAAATATAGTCACGTGTATGTGTTAATCCCAATCTTCCAATTTATGCCTCTCCCCCTTATCCCCTGGTAACCATAAGTTTACTTTTACATCTATAACTCTGTTTCTGTTTTGTAGATAAGTTCATTTACAGCCTTTTTTTTTTTTTTAGATTCCACATGTGAGCAATATCATATTGTATTTGTCATTCTCTGACATACTTCACTAAGCACGAGAATCTCTAGGTCCATCCATATTGTTTCAGTGCCATTTGATTGGTATTAATGCCAATTAATTTCATGACCTCCAAACCTCAAATGGATCAATCCATCTAAAATTCCTTCTACGGATCCTGCATCACTTTTTATCCACTCCATTCAAATATTCATACTTTCGGTCTCTCTTCCTCTCAGTAGATGACTTTGTTTCTGACCAAGTAAAAAGAACTCATTATATTAGAACTGCTTCAAAGTTCTGCCACCTCACCTACAAACTTATTGCGTTAAACCATTTGTTCCTTGTTTTCACATCTCTCAGTGAAACTGGAACTATGAATCTTATTTTAAAGATAGTCCTCTATGATTCCATACCCCTTCTCTTTCATCCTTGTTTGCTTATCCAACATATTCAATTTCTTATGCCAGAGACTTGATTGTACTCTTTGACTCTTCTTTGGTCCTCATTTTTCACATTGGACAATCAGTAAGACCTGCCAGAATTACTTCCTAAATATTTTTCAAATCCATCTCCTTTTCTTCATTCTATTGCTTCTGAGTTGCTGCACTAGCCTTTTTATAACCAGCCATTTGGCGTCCCATTGTATCTCAGTCCAATCTGTTCTTCGTATCTCAGCCAGAGTGATTTTCCAAATGCCAACATGATCCTGTGACTTACCAGCTTAAAATCTTTCTGTGCTCCACATGCCTTTAAAATAAAGTTCAAAGTCTGCAAGGCAGTTTGCAAGTCTTCTATTACCTTGTAAATGTATATGTCTTGTTTTATTTCTCACTAAGGCCTCCCACCTCATCTTGAAAACTAAACTGTGAATCAGCGGAATTTCTACAAATTTGACACTGGTCTTACCCCATGGTCATTGCCCTTGGGGTAGTTTTGTTTTTCTTTAATCCTGTTCTTTATCCCACTTCAGGTCTCACCTTAGTACTTCCTTTATAGATTTTTACCTTTACTCATCCTGCAAGACTGAGTTAGATATCCTTTGTGTGTGTGTGTGTGTGTGTGTGTGAGCTCAGTCATGATTGACTCTCTGCTGCCTTATGGACTGTAGCCCACCAGGCCCCTCTGTCCATGCAATTTTCCAGCCAAAAATACTGGAATGGGTTGCCATTTCCTTCTCCAGAGATGTTCCCAACCCAGGATCAAACCCATGTCTCTTGTGTCTCCTTCATTGACAGGCAGGTTCTTTACTCCTAGCATCACCTGGGAAGCTCAGATATCCCTCTTAAGTTTTTCCATTGCACACTGTATTTTTACCATTTTTAATTCTTATCAGACTATATTGCAATTGTTTCTTTTCTGTGCTCTTCCATACTAGACAATGAATACCTGAAATTTAGGGTTTGTCTTTTTCACTAGGTTAATCCTCCGTGGACCTGGCACAATGGAGTGGCTCTATCAACATTTGCTGACAGAAGGAATTCCAGTATCACAGTGGCATGTGCCATTGTATTTCTCTTTGCTGGTTGTAGAGCAGCATAGATGATTAGGACCACCAGTAGCCAGGTAGCTGACTTGCAGAAAAAAAAGTGTGGGCAGCTCATTCACTGAAGCTTAGAAGATGTAGTCATGGCAAATTTTGAATTAATCTTCATTTAAGTATCATCTTTATTTTGGAGAGTTTTAGTGGCTTCTGGTATTCCATGGCATTCATCTTCATACATGTATCTTTGTTATCAGCAGTGTGATCTTTTACAGGGATTTGGGAGAAGGTTGGGGGATGGGTAGGGGAAAATAATCTCTCATTTTCAGAACCATTTCATGCCAGAAAAATTTCAAACCTCATGCTAAGATATAGAATTTGTTTTTGTGCCACGTGGTTAGGCTTCATTCAATAGTGGCATTTTATCAGAAATGTATTGTCACAGATAATTTCCAGAAGGTCATTTGAAATGGATTATTCTATGGAAAAGGAATTTTTAAAACCCAGCTCTGTACTTAAAATTCTTGGATTGTAATAAGAGTGTAGTTGTTCTAATGGGACCACTTAAAATTCTATGTTGCAAATAGCGTTGTGAAAGAGAACCTTTAAGTCTCTCATAATTCTGGGTTGCACTCCTCACTGCTACTTTGAGTCATATTTCAGGGAGGGTATTTGACAACTGAGTAGTAATGGGGTTTAGTCTACGTTTTATTTAACCTTTCATCAGATAGCCCAATTAAAATGTTACATCTGAAAAAACACATATTTTGATTTCTGCCCAGGGATGTAATACATTTACTTATGTTTGGACATGCTTTTGCTTCACACCCTTCAATTAATGACATCTCCCAAATTATTCTCTCGGGCTGGTTAGTTCTGCTTCTCAAGGCCCAATAATAATAAACCCCAAACTATGAATTTGATCCCATAAAAGACCATTGGTATTCACTGAACAAAACATGAAAGAGAAGGCTTGCCATTATCCACAATTTGACTAGCCTTTTTAAAATTGTGGACAAAAAAAGCAAAAGTGAGAATGGATGGATTTTTTTTCCCAAAAACATATGTTGTTGTTCAGTCACTCAGTAGTGTCTGACTCTTTGCAACCCCATGGACTGCAGCACATCAGGCTTCCTGTCCTTTACTATCTCCTGGAGTTTGCTCAAACTCATGTCCATTGAGTAGGTGATGCCATCCAACCATCTCATCCTCTGTTGACCCCTTTTCCTCCTGCTTTCAATCTTTCTCAGCATCAGGGTCTTTTCCAATGAGTCGGCTCTTCACATCAGATGGCCAAAATATTGGAGCTTCAGTTTCAGCATTAGTCCTTCCAATGAATATTCAGTGTTGATTTCCTTTAGGATTGACTGGTTTGATCTCCTTTCTGTCCAAGGGACTCTCAAGAGTCTTCTCCAACACCACAGTTCAAAGGTATAAATTCTTTGGTGCTCAGCCTTTTTTATAGTCCAGTTCTCACATTTATACATGACAACTAGAAAAACCATAGCTTTGACTATACAGGCCTTTGTAGGCAAAGTAATGTCTCTGCTTTTTAATACACTGTCTGGGTCTGTCATTGCTTTTCTTCCAAGGAGAAAGTATATTTTAAGTTCATGGCTGCAGTCAGTGTCCACAGTGTTTGTTTTTAATATGCAAATATATGTATATATGATTTTTATAAAATTTGATCATTATATATGTATGCATATGTACACATTTTTTATATGCAACCATTTGTTTTTATGTTTTTTGACTAAATCATGGTTTTCTTTCATGTCAGTATATAAACAGTTTCATAATACATACAGCTTTTATGCCCCCCAACTTTTTAATTTGAAAATTTTCAAATTAAAAAATTTCAACCCTTCACAAAAAGTGTGAGAATATACTTTATCTAGATTAATCAATTGTAGTTTACCACATTTTATCTTCTCTCTTGCATTGTATAAATATATTATATACAATCATATTTATAAAAGTATACATTTTAAGAACTCAGTTGTTTGAAATCTGGTTGTAGACCTCAAGACAGTTATCCCATAAATACTTCAGGATGTATTTTTAAGCACAAGAATTTTCACTTAATAGCAACAAAGCACAATATAATTATCATACTGTAAATATTTAACATTTTTACAGTACTTCAAATATATAATCCATCTTCAGATTTTCCTAGTTGTCTCAAAATGTTCTTTTTTTTGATCCAGGATCCAACCAGAAATTATGCACTGAATTTGGTTATGTGTCTCTTTTGTTTTCTTTAAATTATTTCCTCTGTCTTTTTCTTTTTTGTTTGATAATTTATAGCATTACTATTTTTGAAGAGTTCAGGCCAGTTCTGTATGTAGAGTGACCTTCAATTTAAATATGCCTGAATGTTTCTTCATAATTAGTTAATATTACATAGATGGTATGATATAATATCCTTTATGATATATTATTTAGGGAACTATATTATGTTACTTTATTCCATTTATCATGTTAATATCCACCAGATTTTTTCATTGTAAAGGCTTTTACTTAGCTTATACTTTAGCTTATTTCCCTAAACCATATTAACCCACATCCCATGACAAACAATGAGGACATTCAAAAGATCTGGGGAAAATCAACTTGTGAATTTAACGTTCATTCTCATCTCAGGAATTTGTCCTTAGAAGTACCATTCAGAAATCTTGTCTTCATATTGTGGCCTTTTGTCATCTTATGGCATGCAGTGTCTACTCAAAAATACCTGGAAAATTTCCCTCATGGATCCCTGGTCACATAAGATATTGCTTGTATCTGTACGTGAATCCTATATGTCAAATGGAAGGAGAGTAAAATAAACCTTAAAAGGTGACAAAATGTACTGCAGATTATCCCCAGATGGCCCTTTCCAAAGTTAGAAAAATAAAGGATATTGGAAATCATATTGATAAAGGAAAAGAAAATTAAAAGATAAAAAAAAGGGAACACAGTGCAAGCAATTTGACTACAAATTGTGAACAGCTTATCAGAATTCCAGTGGAATATTTTTCTTTTGACATTTGAATCAGTCAATTTGGGTTTAAAATTCTGGCTCCTCCCTCTTATCACTGCTTGATTCTGGACATGTTACTTAATTAAACTCTCTAAACCTCATTTACTCATCTATTAAATAGAGATAATATCCCTACTGCAAAATTTTATAAGAGTTAGAAATATTGGATACTCCATTTCTAATTTCCAGTAGATATTAAACAAAAGGTATCTATTATTATAACTATTATTAATGAATCTTTTTATGGTCCTTTGCAGGGTACAGACAACATTTACATCAGATGTTCTCTCATTCAATTTTTGGAAGAAAAATTAAGATAAGAAGTGGAGGGTCAGCAAGATTAGCAAAATTAGCAATTTGCCAAGTCACATGTTGACAAAACATTAAAGCTGGAATACACACCCACCTCTTTTGATATGGAAGTGTATTTCTTTCACTATGTAATAAACTAAGAGGGAAGGAATAGTGCTATCTTCCTACATAAAGGAAACAGTGAAATTTTTAAAATTTTATATTGCAGAGCATAGTTGATTTACAATGTTGTATTAGTCTCAGGAGGAGAAGGGGACGACAGAGGATGAGATGGCTGATGGCATCACCGACTCGATGGACATGAGTTTGAGTGAACTCCGGAAGTTGGTGATGGACAGGGAGGCCTGGCGTGCTGTGATTCATGGGGTCGCAAAGAGTCGGACATGGCTGAGTGACTGAACTGAACTGAACTGAACTGTACACTGAGTCTCAGGTGTACAGCAAAAATGAACCAGTTATACATATAAATGTATTTATTCTTTTTCATATTCTTTTCCCACTTAGGTTATTACAGATATTAAACAGCATTCCCTGTGCTATATAATATTGGCTGTTTTAAATATAGCCTTTTTTTGGCCATGCCTCATGGCTTGCGATATCTTAGTTCCCCCACCAGGGATCAAACCTGGGCCCTGGGAGTGGAAACACAGAGTCCAAACTGCTAGACTGTCAAGGAATTCCTTAGCAGTGTTCTTAAAGTCTCTAAAACAGATGAATAAATAGCAGTTGCATAGTTTATGCAAAGCTAATATTAATGAAAGGAAAAGTGTCAACTTAAAATCAAAGCAAATAAACCATTAAACAGAATTGCAAGAAATAATCTTTCTTAGAAACAAAACAAGAATCTCAATATTTCCTCATAGAAGATATTTATACATGAATTTGTGTTGAAGATCAAATCATTATTCCTTTGTCTTTTTTAAGAGCTCCAAGATGGATTTTAGGAGCATGATTATTATATGTTCTAGCACTGTTTGGCAGGAATTCATGCTTATTATAGCACCAAGTTATTCTTTCTAGTTGGCTTTGTGGACACTTGTTTATGTTCAGATGGGTTAATTTACTATGCAAATGATCGATTATATTTTAAAATGTAAACATGTGCTGGTCTATGCCTATATAAGATGGCTTATGTCTATGTGATCTTTCATCTATTGGAAGACAGGTAAATAAATATATATGTAAATAGATCAAATAAATATTTACTGAGCTCCTTCTATAGGCTCTGTACTGTGCTAGGCCATAGAGATTAACAGCAGCAGGAAGACACAGTGATATTGCACTCAAAGTCATTTCCATTTGATAGAGGAAAAAAATGAATAATGAAAATATATCATGTAATGTATGAAAGGGGCTCAACAAAAGCTAGTGTGTATAGAGAATGAATTAGGACCCTGCTTGATACTCACACACCTTCAGAACAGGTTTTTTTGACTCTCTGGATCAACACTGGGCTGAGCTATGGCCCTTTGGATCTTTCCCTGCCTGTAGTTGTGTCTCGGTGAAGCTGCAGTTGGTGCTTTGTAGAGTCAGCAGAAATGACTTCAACTCCAATCCAAGCCCTTTGCCCTTCATCCAGGGACTTGTCCTCTGGTGTGGACACAGTAGAATAGAATAACTGATTGATTGGCACCAAGTTTTGGGTCTCCTTTGGATTGCTTTTTTCATAGAATAGAGTAGGGGTAAAGGTACACCTAGAAAGTTAGATGGATGGTCAAAGGCTATCAAGATGTCTTCTGATACCTGGGCAATGATTATCTCATCAGTGTGACTCTTTCTCTAATCATCTGCTTTGTTAAATAGTCAGAATCTTAGGACTCTATACACAGCTCTTTATAGTTTATATAGTGTCTTAATGCATTACTCTTGAGAAATCTGTATGTAGGTCAGGAAGCAACAGTTAGAACTGAACATGGAACAACAGACTGGTTCCAAATAGGAAAAGGAGTATGACAAGGCTGCATATTGTCACCTGCTTATTTAACTTCTATGCAGAATACATCATGAGAAACGCTGGGCTGGAAGAAGCACAAGCTGGAATCAAGATTGCCAGGAGAAATATCAATCACCTCAGATATGCAGATGACACCACTCTTATGGGAGAAAGTGAAGAAGAACTAAAGAGCCTGTTGATGAAAGTGAAAGCAGAGAGTGAAAAAGTTGGCTTAAAGCTCAACATTCAGAAAACTAAAATCGTGGCACCCGGTCCCATCACATCATGGCAAATAGAAGAGGAAACAGTGGAAACAGTGGCTGACTTTATGTTTTGGGGCTCCAAAATCACAGCAGATGGTGACTGCAGCCATGAAATTAAAAGATGCTTGCTCCTTGGAAGAAAAATTATGACCAACCTGGACAGCATATTAAAAAGCAGAGACGTTACTTTGTCAGCAAAGGTCTGTCTCATCAAGGCTGTGGTTTTTCCAGTAGTCATGTATGGATGTGAGAGTTGGATTATAAAGAAAGCTGAGTGCAGAAGAATTGATGCTTTTGAACTGTGGCGTTGGAGAAGACTCTTGAGAGTCCCTTGGATTGCAAGGAGATCCAACCAGTCCATTCTAAAGGAAATCAGTCCTCAGTATTCATTGGAAGGACTGATGTTGAAGCTGAAGCTCCAAATCTTTGGCCACCTGATGTGAACAGCTGACTCATTTGAAAAGACCCTGATACTGGGAAAGGTTGAAGGTGGGAGGAGAAGGGATGACAGAGGATGAGATGTTTGTATGGCATCACTGACTCAATGGACATGAGTTTGACTAAGGTCTGAGAGCTGGTGATGAACAGGTAGTCCTGGTGTGCTGCAGTCCGTGGGTTCGCAAAGAGTCAGACACGACTGAGTGACTGAAGTGAACTGAACTGAACTGAATGCATTACTCATCATACAGCATCCCTGTGATATAAGATGAGTAGATTTTATCCTTCTATGACAGAATGTGAGGCTGACAGAACAGCAGATTTACTTAGTTTGTCCAACACCACATATAGAATAAAAACCAAAATGAAAGTAAAACCTAGCTATTCAGGCTCCAAAATCTTTACTCTTTGCAGTCCAACATATCTGCTTCATGCTGTGGCACCCAAAATATGATCGTGCCCTGTTCTCTGCTTTCCTCTACTTTTTCTACTCCCTTCATCTATATCCTCTTTTTCCTGCTGCTTCTTTTGTCATTCCAGTCTTTATTTCTCATTGTCTTTTTTTTTTCATTCTTCTCCCTCCCACTCCTGCCATCCTTTTTATTCTTCTGCTTGAAATTTATAACTAGACTGACAGTAGCTAGCCGAGGGCAGACTTCTCTCATCAGACTGCCCCACTTTGGTGATTTGAATCAGCAGGGCCGTCGATTCTAAATAAGTATATAGAAAGCATTATCATTATTGTAAAATCATAACCCAGGGTACGTAGAATATCTGGGTTGGAATGGAACCTCAGTCATTTCTGACTATTCCTCTGAGCTGCTGTTGTCCTGTGGGTATGATATTTTTTGCCTGTGAGGGAAAAGGGGTGAGAGCTAGGACACCTTCCATAGGAAAAGAGCAAGAAAGAACTCACATGGGTTTTGGGAAACTGACGGTTCTTGCAAAACAGTTTCCGATGTTGTCTTCTGTCTGCTCCTATCCATTTCTGGTAGAGCCAGGTCAAAACAAGGCTGACTAGGAACATCTGTGTACAAATCATAAACAAACTAAATGTCACATATGTGACACAGATGAGCAAGAATAACTTTATGGCTTGTGCTCTGTAATCAGTCTTAGAAAGGTTTCCTAGGAAATGGGATACTGAACAGAAAAGTCATCCCAAGCACAACATTTCCATTCTTCATTTCTAAGCAGGAGGTAATGAACTTTCCATTTCCCCTGTATATTTTGTTTCTGCTTCTTTAAAGTACTTGTTGAAATTTTATTTGAAACTGTTTTTGGAAATAACTGGAGCATGCAGTCACTTGAGTAACATGCAGAACAGTAAGCCCCCATTTCTCTAGAGCTCCAGATTTGTCCCTTTTGGAGTCTGAAATTCAACCACCCATCTGTGCATTTGGTCCTCAGAGACCAATCAAAGCCAAAAAAGATGAAAGTCTTTCAGAGTTTTGGGCTTTTGAACATTAGAACCACTGGATCTGGAGTCAGGAAAATTCTGGATTCTGGGTCCAAGATCTGCCTTTGGTACTCTGTGACTTTGGGGAAAAAACACTTGATTTCTCTGTAGTTTCCTTGTCTGAAAAATGAAGAGACTGAATTAGGGCAAAATTCTATGATTTTAAGATATTTTAAGAATAGTCTGTGTTTCCAAAGCCTTGAGATGCCCAAGGAAAATCTAGAGGCTACTGGCTAGATGGAAATCACTTTCTGGTTTATCTTTCATTGACTTTTACAATAACATTATAATAGAACAGATGCTTTTGATGTTTAGTGAATGATTGATATAAATTGCCATAATAACATTGCTGTACTGTTTTCATTCCTGGTTCATTAACTGTTATTAAAGATACCACGTGACATATCTTACATGTGCTGTGATGTAATCATCCAGAGGTTGTATTCCTTCCCTCACCAAAGGATCCCCAAGCTGACCATTTGAATCAGTGGAGGTGTGAAATTCATTTCCAGATCATCTCTTTAGGAGATCACAAGGTCATTGGCTCTCATCAAGAACATGGATGAGGAAAACAAGATTTCAGAATAGAGCAAGAAAGAAAGAAGCCAATTCCCACTGCTCCCTGAAGTTTAAATAGTTCCCCTGTGGTTTCAAGTTCAGTTCTGTTCTGCTTTTAATTTAAAACTATTCTCTACCAGGCAACTGATTTTTGCTAGTCTCTTGGGTGATTTTCTAAGACAGATTTCACTGTATTCTACCCCTGTGTGTGCACTTAGCTCCCATTAGCGGTAATGGGTGTTATGCATGTATAGCTCCCATTAACAATAATGGAAATTATGTGTGTGCATCCAGAGAAAAGTATGCTCCCCAATGTTGGAATTTTTTTAGGAGCAAAAGTACTCCTTATGCGGCATTTGGCTTTTGTTTTAGGCTCTCTATTGTGGTGACGATTTGTGCTGCCGAGAATGAACACTGTGTGAAAGACTGCCAGCCTCCCCATGTGCAATCTGTACAGTATTTTTAAAACTCTTGGGTTATCATTTTTTGTGTGACTAAAACAACAGTCAGGCAAAACTTGTTAAAGAAGTAAAACAGATCCAGGTCATTTAATAAGGGATCAAGGAAGGGACTAAGTCCTTTAAAGCCAGGAATTCTGGTAAGGTAATGTTAACCTGTTTCAGGATAACAAATATAAAGTAGATTTGAACAGATGGAGAAAATAATTCTTCAAAAATAACTGAATGCTATTTTTTGCAGACCATAATAACATTCCTCCAGATGAACATGCTTTAACTCAGAAACAGTTTTTATCATAATACAGTGATGATAAATGGTAGGCCAAAGGTGATATTACAAGGGGTTGTGAATCATCAGCATATTATTAATAATTTTAGAAAAAAATCATGCAGAAAAGGATACTTACTTTTAATATGAAGTCAAGAATATGATTCATCTTCATTTTATGATTGGCAAAATGCACTTAACACTTAAAAATGGTTTTGGATTGTCAGAGTGATGGCGTATGTATCTCTTCTGAAAGTGCCCTTTGTTGAATTCCAATGTTATTGTTAATTTGTAACAGACACCAATATGTGTCTAGCTTTGGAGATCTCCTGGGCACTGTTTGGAGATGTATAAAGTCAGATCTTGTGTAAGGCTTGGGGTGTGGTGTGAATGAAAGTCACTCAGTGATGTCTGACTCTTGTGATCCCATGAACTGTCCATGGAATTCTCTAGGCTGGAATACTGGAGTGGATAACTGTTCCCTTCTCCAGGGGATCTTACCAACCCAGGGATTGAACCCAGGTCTCCCACATTACAGGCAGATTCTTTACCAGATGAGCCAACCAGGAAGCCTGGGCTATGGTAATGAGTTACATAAAATACATTAAGGTGTTTAAGAGCACAAACCTTGGGGAAAGATATACCAAAGTCCAGACAATGACTCTGTCACCTGGGCATTTATTTTACTTCTCTGAGCCCAAGTTTCCTCATTTGTAAAATGAAGATCATAATTCTCATCTTGTTGTGAGGATTAAATAATATCTAAAATTACATTAGCTGAGCTATTATCAACCTATTTAGGGAGAGAAAACTTGATAATACTAGAAATCAGCACATTTCTCTAGTCAGATCATCTTGACTAGATTTTAGTTATCTCTAACCTATTTTGTATTCTACATACTAACTTTATTTTTTCACCATTTAGCCAGAAATATGTCTATCTTAACCTAGCTTCTAATTTAAAAGTGAAAGTGAAGTTGCTCAGTTGTGTCCGAATCTTTGTGACTCCATGGACTGTAGCCCACCAGGCTTCTCCATCCGTGGGGTTTTCCAGGCAAGAATACTGGAGTGGGTTGCCATTGCCTTCTCCAGGGGAATCTTCCCCACCCGGGGATCAAACCCAGGTCTCCCGCATTGCAGGCAGATGCTTTACCCTCTGAGCCACCAGGGAAGCCCACTTCTAATTTAAGGGGAAGGATAAATCTGACAACATTGTCACAAAAAGAATCCCAAATACACAAACTGTTATTTCTGTTAGAATTCATGTTAATGAAAGGTAAACATATAAACTCTAAGCTTTTAAAGAATATATAGCTGTACAGGAACCTACGTTTATTTGCTGAGAATGGTAAGGACTCATATTTTCTTTCTCTTGTTGACGTGTCACTGTGATTTTGAATGTGTGAGGAATCTGTAAACAATGAAATTCTTAGTAATGCTTATACATACATTCTGTTACTATATTAAATATATTGAAATATTACAAAAAATGTAGATCTTACCCATTTATTTAGTAGATTAACTAGGTGGTCATTTAGCATGTTACATTGGAAGGAGAAGAAGACTATGCATGTGACCACATACATGATACCTAATCTCCATAAAAATCAATTTCTCCATCTGCAAAATGAAAATAGCATGTATACTCTGTCAGGTTGCTTTGAGGAGCAAATAACATACAATATGTATTAAGCACCTACTGTGGTGCTTAATAATTTTATTTTTCTCTCAGCAATGTCTTGAGGATGGAGCGATTAGCCTTAAAATGATTGTCGGTGGTAGATATCAATACCACACAATGATATCAATAACACACAATGTACTTTGGCTCCTGAGGAAATATTGACATAGGAACAATAAGTACTTATGTGAATAAAGACAGCTCTAGAAGATGATAAAGGATATCTATTTCATTGATTATTCAGTTTTGCCCAGGGCCTGCATTGCCAGCTGCAATAAGAGCATTTGTTGTTCATTCACTCAGTAGTAGCTGACTCTTTGTGACCCCATGCACTGCAGCACACCAGGCCTCCCTGTCCTTCACTGTCTCCTGGAGTTTGCTCAAACTCATGTCCATTGAGTCGGTGATGCCATTCAACCATCTTATCCTCTGTCATCCCCTTCTCCTCCTGCCCTCAATCTTTCCCAACATCAGGGTTTTTTTCCAATGAGTTGGCTCTCCTCATCAGGTGGCCAGAGTATTGGAGTTTCAGCTTCAGCGTCTGTTCTTCCAATGAATATTCAGGGTTGATTTCCTTTAGGATTGACTGATTTGATCTTTCTGTCCAAGGGACTCTGAAGAATCTTCTCCAGCACCACAGTTTGAAAGCATCAATTCTTTGGCACTCAGCCTTCTTTATGGTCCAACTCTCACATGCATACATGACTCCTGGAAAAACCATGGCTTTGACTAGATAGATCTTTGTTGGCAAAGTGATGTCTCTGCTTTTTAAATACTATTTAGGTTTGTCATAGCTTTTATTCCAAGGAGCAATTGTCTTTTAATTTTATGGCTTCAATCCCTGCCCGCAGTGATTTTGGAGCCCAAGAAATTAAAGTCTGTCACTGTTTCCATTTTTTTTCCCCCATCTATTTGCCATGAAATGATGGGATCAGATGCCATGATCTTAGTTTTTTGAATGTTGAGTTTTAAGCCAGTTTTTAAAGCCATTCTCCTCTTTCACCTTCATCAAGAGTCTCTAGTTCCTTTTCACTTTCTGCCATTAGGGTGGTGACATCTGCATATCTGAGATTATTGATAATTCTTGCAAGAGCATGCCTAGGTTCTTTTCAGAGTAGTCTGCCTGACTCTGAAAGGGTAGAGTTCATTAGCAAGAGATACCAGGGCAGGAATTCTTTCTATTTTGATCTAGGACAGTTGGTGTATTACAACCTTATTGTGGGCAAGGACTACTTGGTAGAATCCCTAATTTTTGGAAGGATTCTATGCAAGTTGCATTTCTAAATAATGACTGTGGTTCCATTTTTTATGACATGGATATCTGTTAATCAGGAATTTTTATTGAGTCTAGATAGTCTGGGCTTTTGCAAAGTTGACAGAATCTGTCTTAAAAGTTAAAATTAACCTCTATAGAGTATTCTCTTAAAAAATATTTAACTTTATGCTTTCATTGTTTGTTTGCCCGTTTATTTATCTATTGGAAACACTGACTGTAGTTTGCAGATCCCTGAAGATCAATGCCAGATTCAGACTTAAATTGAAAAAGGTGGGGATAACCACTAGACTATTCAGGTATGACCTAACTCAAATGCCTTATGACTATACAGTGGAGGTGAGAAATAGATTTAAGGGACTAGATCTGATAGAGTGCCTGATGAACTATGCATTCATTGTACAGGAGACAGGGAGCAAGACCATCCCCAAGAAAAAGAAATGCGAAACAGCAAAATGGCTGTCTGAGGAGGCCTTACAAATAGCTGTGAAAAGAAGGGAAGTGAAAAGCTATACCCATTTGAATGCAGAGTTCCAAAGAGTAACAAGGAGAGATAAAAAAGCCTTCCTCAGTGATCAATGCAAAGAAATAGAGGAAAACAATAGAATGGGAAAGACGAGATCTCTTCAAGAAATTTAGAGATACCAAGGGAACATTTCATGAAAAGATGGGCTCAATAAAGGACAGAAATGGTATGGACCTAACAGAAGCAGAAGATATTAAGAAGAGGTGTCAAGAATACACAGAAGAACTGTACAAAAAAGATCTTCATGACCCAGATAATCATGATGATGTGATCATTCCCACTCACTTAGAGCCAGATATCCTGGAATGTGAAGTCATGTGGGCCTTAGGAAGCATCACTAAGAACAAAGCTAGTGGAGGCAATTGAATTCCAGTAGAGCTATTTCAAATAGTAAAAGATGATGCTGTCAAAGTGCTGCACTCAATATGCCAGCAAATTTGGAAAACTCAGCAGTGGCCACAGGACTAGAAAAGGTCAGTTTTCATTCCAATCCAAAAGAAAAGCAATGCCAAAGAATGCTCAAACTACCGCACAGTTGCACTCATCTCACATGCTAGTAAAGTAATGCTCAAAATTCTCCAAGCCAGGCTTCAGCTATATGTGAACCATGAACTTTCAGATGTTCAAGCTGGCTTTAGAAAAAGCAGAGGAACCAGAGATCAAATTGCCAACATCTGCTGGATCATTGAAAAAGCAAGAGAGTTACAGAAAAACTTCTATTTCAGGTTTATTGACTATGCCAAAGCCTTTGACTGTGTGGATCACAATAAACTGGAAAATTCTGAAAGAGATGGGAATACCAGTCCACCTGACCTGCCTCTTGAGAAACCTTTATGCAATACAGGAAACAACAGTTAGAACTGGACATGGAACAACAGACTGGTTTCAAATAGGAAAAGGAGTGCATCAAGGCTGTATATTGTCACCCTGCTTATTTAACTTATATGCAGAGTACATCATGAGAAACGCTGGACTGGAGGAAGCACAAACTGGAATCAAGATTGCCGGGAGAAATATCAATCACCTCAGATATGCAGATAACATGACCCTTATGGCAGGAAGTGAAGAAGAACTAAAGAGCCTCTTGATGAAAGTGAAAGAGGAGAGTGAAAAAGTTGCCTTAAAGCTCAACATTCAGAAAACTAAGACCATGGCATCTGGTCCCATGGCTTCATGGGAAATAGATGGGGAAACAGTGGAAACAGTGTCAGACTTTATTTTTCTGGGCTCCAAAATCACTGCAGATGGTGATTGCAGCCATGAGATTAAAAGACGGTTGCTCCTTAGAAGGAAAGTTATGATCAACCTAGACAGCATATTAAAAAGCAGAGACATTACTTTGTTAACAAAGGTTCGTCTAGTCAAGGCTATGGTTTTTCCAGTGGTCATGTATCGATGTGAGATTTAGACTATAAAGAAAGCTGAGTGCTGAAGAATTGATGCTTTTGAACTGTAGTGTTGGAGAAGACTCTTGAGAGTCTCTTGGACTTCAAGGAGATCCAACCAGTCCATCCTAAAGGAGATCAGTCCTGGGTGTTCATTGGAGGGAGTGATGTTGAAGCTGAAACTCCAATACTTTGGCTACCTGATGCGGAGAGCTGACTCACTGGAAAAGACCCTGATGCTGGGAAAGATTGAGGACAGGAGAAGAGGGGGACAATAGAGGATGAGATGGTTGGATGGCATCACTGACACAATGGACATGGATTTGGGTGGACTCCAGAAGTTGGTGATGGACCGGGAGGCCTGGAGTGGTGCCATTCATGGGATCTCAGAGAGCTGGACATGACTGAGCGACTGAACTGAATTGAAAGATCAGTGAACTTGAGTTTGTTACTTTGTTTACAGTTCATTGTATATGAGAGATGTGCATGCTGATTTGCTCGGGTTGAGACAGAGCCCTTTTGAATAGGAACTGCTATTCCCAACACTCTTTAAACTCTTGCTGTTGCTTTTCAGTCATGCAGTCATGGCCAGCTGTTTGTGACTCCATAGACTACAACATGCCGGCCTTCCCTGTCCCTCACCATCTCTATAACCTCACCTAACTATATTTGTTGTTGTTCAGTCACTAAGTTGTGTCCAACTCTTCGTGACCCCATGGACTGCAGCACTTCAAGCTCCTGTGTCCTTCACTATCTCCTGGAGTGTACTCAGATCGTGTCCTTTGGGTCAATGATGCTGTCTAAACATCTCTAGCGCTCATTTCTGCTTGTACTTAAATATGTTATATTTTTGTTTATCGTCTGTCTCCATGAGACCAGTGACTTCATCTATGGTTCTTACTGCTCTATCGCCAAGACCTAGATAATTTTCTGGAATGCAGTAGGTGCTCATACCAGAGCGCCACTTCCTGAATGAAGTGGTTGATGAACAGCTGCCTCCTTTTAATAGCTACATTCACCTGTATAGGTACACTGGGGAAGTGGAGAGGTTTCTATTGAGTTCTGTCTGCAAGACACTGGGAAAACATGGTACTAGGAACTGACTCAGAATGTTGGGCTGAAGAGGCATGTGTGAGCCCTACCTTTTCCATGAGCTCTTTGACATGTCAATTGATTTTTCTGAGCCTTAGGTTTTGGATCTATGTGAAGGGGACAATAATAAACCTCACAAAGTCGCCGTAAAAATCAACTATAATAATACATGTCCTATTGTTATGGACTGCAAATGTTTGTTACTAGCATGGCATCATTAGAAAAAGCAAGACATTTAGCCAAATAGTTGTGCTCTGCCTATAAAAGCAATATGGATTTGGGTCAAATCTTTTTCCTCTTCTAGGTCTCAATTTCTTCTGCTGGCAAAAGAGTTGTTATTAATGATCCTGAACATCCCATCCAGTATGAAAGTCCATGTCACTAAGGACTATATTTTTCTTTTCATGTTCCTTTCTAAGGTCAGGGATTATGCAGATGTCTCTTCAATTTCTATGAATATATAAAAGAGATTTAATGTCAGGTGTTTGCTTCATTTTCTTTACCACCATTAGGCATTATCCTACTTAGAGTGACAAATTCACCACGTAACAGTGCTCCAGTTTTCAGTATTTTTCACCACGACAGCCTGCAGTGGCTACAAGGAGCACCTTTTCCCACACAGTTACTACTGTTGACGTGAGACTCAGCACATTTGACAGAGGTGGCTTGCTATGATGGCAGAAAGGGTGCTGAGTTACACAGGAGTCCAGCTTTCACATTCACATTATTCTGTCTTTGGAAAACGTGCCTTCCACTCCCCACAAAATGTGAGAAAGAAAACTGCTTTGCTGTGTAGAACATTCTATTTTCAGAGACTCTCTGAGGAGATCATGACAGGCGTGGGCTGGATTTATGGGTGAGCTGTACTTACCAGGTGGCGTCTTAGGCTGATGAATCCCATGGTTCGTGTTAACACGTCTGGACTCTCTGCGCAGTGATACCCATGCTTTCCTCCAGGAGGCAGGCACTGAGGGCCAGGGAAGCTGCTGCCATGCACTGAGAGGCTTGATACTATGCAGAGGATGCTGTTATTAGGAAGAGAAACCTTTCTTGGAGATCAACTTCTTATCTCCACATAAAGGATATGGTACTACCTCTAAACCTGTTTCAAATCCTAGTTGGAGGTTTTTTTTTTTTTTTTTTTTTTGGCTGCACTGGTTCTTTGTTGTGGGGCATGTGGTCTTTCTCTAGTTGCCATGAGTGCGGGCTACTCTCCAGTGGTGCCCGGCCTTATCACTGCAGTGGCTTCTCTTACAGAGCGTGGGTTTTAGGGCACGTGGGCTTCAGTAGTTGTGGTGCATGCCATGTGGGATCCTAGTTTCTGGACAAGGGATCAAATCATATCCCCTGCACTGACAGCATATACCCTGCACTGGCAACCTTCTTACCCACTGGACCACCAGGGAAGTCCCCTAGTTGAAGTTATTGAACAGCAACTGGACATGAGGCTATTGAATTAGCAATGAATATAGATGGAAGCTACTCAGTTGGTGTCTGGACAGGCAGTTACTCACTTAGATTTCAGTGAGATGGATGGAGTGACGGAGAAACTGAAAGACCACTTAGAATTCAAGCACTTCATATTTTAATTAATTAAGGCTTGCCTTAATCTCATTCCAATTTATAGGTCTAACTCTTTCTCATTTCTCCCCAGAACCTGTTCTTAATTCCAACCAGTCAAACCTTATAGCCTTTAATAAGGCACATTGAATTTCTTCTGTGTTGCTTTGCTCATGTGATTCCTTTGGTCTATAGCAGTCTCTCTCTTTTGCCCCCATTCATCTAATTCCTGTGCTTCTCTTAAGGCACAGATCCAATGCTGCCTACCTCCTTGGACCTCATATAAATTTCCTTTTTCTGAACTATTACTGTATTTTAACTTCACTTGTTAGATTTAACTCCTTCATAGATTATTTGGCCCTCTGATATCAGAGCATACTTTTGAAAAAACTTGTCAGACTTCTAATGAAACGTTAGAAAAATAGTAAGTTCAAACAAATTTTCTTATTTATTGCTTGCCAAGGTCTAAATGATTTTTAACAATTGTTTTTTTAAAATCTTTAATTCAAATGAAAGCATCTTTGATCTTCCAAAGCTGTGTCTTTCATTGATTTTGAAGTCTCTCTGTTGAAAATCTGTGAAGATCCATGTAAAGAGCCTAGCACAGACCCTGGCATATGTTTAGCTTTATCATTGTCACCTTCACTGGCTTTGTTTCCAATGGCTCTGTTTGTGGCAACATAGAATGTGTTTCCTGCTTAGTCCCCTCTAAACATACATGCAGGCCCACACATCCTTCTCCAATAAGATTATGCAAGAGATAATTCATGCTGTGTAGTGTCTTCTCCAAGGTCTCAAGGAGAAAGAGTGGCCCTACTTCAATAGCTTCAGGGTTACTATCTCCCCCTCCCACTCCCTAGTGTAACACTTCTTTTTGATAGTCAGTATTATTTTTAGCATTTTCTAAATTTATTTTTCCCTTTAATCAATACACTAACCTCTCTCTCCATAGACTATTCCACAATTCATGGATTGTTTACACTTAATGGTATTACAAATTTATTAAAAAGCCTATTATTAATAATAACAAGCAATTTTAATGTATTTCTTTTTGAAATAATGGCACGATCTTTCAATGGTTCTGTTTCGTGTACTTTGTAGAGTGCATTCAGAATCATTTGGTTAGATTTTTTATCCTGTATGCTTCCTAATCATTCTTAATTAATTTAAGATGTAAACAGAGTGAGACATCTTTTCTGTTTAAAGAAATGTTATTTACCACAAAAGTAGTGCATTGCAACAGCTGGTTGAAAAGAACCCAAAAGGAAGAATTATGACATTATAAACAGAAAGATTAATTTTCTTTTTCATTAACTTGTTTTGGTTCTTGAAACTAGTTTGCATTTTCTCTTGAAGTTAATTGGAGGGTGGGAGATAGAAGGACTAAGCTCTGTTAAGGGTGTCTGAATACTGCAGTCAGATCCATTTGGAACTTTGGCTCTGTGTGCATGCTAAGTTGCTTCAGTCATATCCAACTCTTTGCGACCCCATGGACTGTAGCCCACCAGGCTCTTCTGTCCATGGGATTCTCCAGGCAAGAATACATGCCCTCCTCTTGGAGATATTTCTGACCCAGGGATCAAACTCACATCTCTTATGTCTCCTGCATTGGCAGAAGGTTTTTTTTTTTTTTTTTTCTTTTCTAACCACTAGTGCCACTTGGGAAGCCCAGCCATTCCCTAACTAGGTGATCTTGAACAATTTAACTTCCCTGGGCCTCAGTTTTCTCATATATATAATGGGTATAACATGAGTGCAACCTACCTTGTAAGGTTTTTATGTTTTTTTAAATAAAAAAATGTTTGCAAAAGATAGCACAATGCCCTGGAATATAGTAAGCACTTACTGCAACCTTGGAGTGATAGCATCAGCTAGAAGAAAACTGCTTATTTCTTAGTTCATCAATAATTTTCTAGGCAGCTGTTTTGACTTGCCATTCTCTGTAGCTTTGAATTCACTGGAGCCACATTAGCTATAGTTCTTTGGAAGTTACAGGGTTGGGACTTCAGCTGTTTTCCCAACGCCTGGAGTTGGGGGTTCCCTATGAAACCTGGGGAGAAATGTGAGCAGGTTTAGCCATAAATAAGATTATGCAAGAGATAATTCATGCTGTGTAGTGTCTTCTCGTTTACTTTTTCTGTGTTCATGGTTGAAAATGTCCATGTACCTGGGTGCAGGCACAGTAAATTCTAAATTTTCATTCATTCAGTTTATAGACACAGCTTTAAGCAGAAGATGGTAACTGTAAGTTATACAGATAAATGACAGGGGCAGTTCAGTCAAAGAATCAGGAGGTCTAACATGGAGTAATCTTTTATTCGTGTATTTATTTATTCATCCAATCATTACTGAGGAACTTCTGTGCACTGGTCTAAGTCCTTGGAATATGCATGCATGTATGCTCAGTCACATCAGTCATGTCCAGCTCTTTATGACTTCATGAACTGTAGCCCACCAGGCTCCTCTGTCCGTGTAATTCTCCAGAAAAAATACTGCAGTGGATTGCCATGCCTTCCTCCAGGGGATCTTCCCTACTCAGGGATCAAACCTAAGTCAAACCTGAGTCTCCTGCAACTCCTGTATTGCAGGTGGGTTTTTGTTTTTTTTTACCACTTGAGCCACCAGGAAGGCCCTTGGGATATATAAGTCAACAAAATGAAGATAGAACATCCTACTTAAGGTCTGGGAAAATGGGGACGCAGTGAAATCCTAAGCAAAGTATGAGAAGATAGATGAGTATTCAGAGGGATCTGCCTTAGTCTGGGGGTCATGCAGGTGCCCTTAAAGGAAATATTAGTTAAGCTGAATAGGCAATAGCATGAGGCAATGAAGTTTGTTTCGGGGAGAGAAAATAGCTATGAAAAAGCACGGGGGGCTTGCAAGAGTGTGCTGAGAATCAGGCGCTGTTAGGCGGGCTAGCATTTTGTCACCCCTTAAAATGGATATTTAAAAACTATTCACTCAATATTTATTTCTTGGGGCCAGGGAGAAATTGATTTTTCTATTATAAAAAATTATATGCAAAACACATTCACTTAGTAATTCACTTCAGCAGGGTCAAAGCAGAGTCGATATTGTGGAATTATTCAGTGAAATGTTCCCCATTTTCATCTCTTTCTTCAGTTTGTGTGTGTTTTGAATCACAGAGCTTCTTGGGAGGTGTGTTTAAAATGCAAAATTTAGATAATAAAATAAGCTACTCATCCCTGATAAACAGCACTATGCCACATATTATTTGGTTTTGGAAATGCAACTTACTGCCAACTTCTAGTTATTTTGCAGAAATATGTTTTGCAGAAATACTTATTAACTTAGTGTGTCTAGGGAACGAGGAGAATATTTTTCTTTACCTTTGTGGGAGCTCACTCTTTATAGGAGCAACACCAACATAAACAAAGAGTTAAAGACCCAAGTTAGCAAGCCAGTATTTCCAACATGCTCCAGTGAGGTGAGTACCCCAGTAGGTCCAGCCTCTACTTAAACTCTTGGTGGCTCAGACTGTAAAGAATCTGTGTGCAATGCAGGAGACCTGGGTTTGAGCACTGGGTCAGGAAGATCCTCTGGAAGTGGAAATGGCAATCCACTCCAGTATTCTTGCCTGGAGAATTTCATGGACAGAGGAGTCTGGCTGGCTACAGTCCATGGGGTTGCAAAGAGTCAAACACGACTGAGCAACAAACACTACTTAAATTCTTAAATAAGTTAAGGATGACTGAAACATCGAGTGCAAAGGAGAGTGTGAGACAAGACTGAAAAAATAAGTGGAGTCCAGTTATAAAGAGCCCCGTATGACATGTGAGGAGTTTGCATTTTGTCTATAAGAAATGTGAAACCATTGAAGCAGGTTGACACGGCAAAATTTTTGGTTTAGAGATGTTTGTGTCAGTGTGAGTCAAAGCACTGGAGGGAAGTAAGACTTGATAAAGGAAGATGCGTCAGTAGACAGTTTGGATAACTGAGGCGAGAAACGATATTACATTGAACTAGGAGGTGTTAGTAGAGTGTAGGGAGTGTCTCAAAACATGAAGCATAGTTACATGAAGAGGCATTATCAGCTGAACCTCTTGGCAGATAACAAAGCATCATCCCCTAGACTAGAGTTCAGGGACAGGACTCTAGGCATCGTAGGGCACCAGTGGTAAGAGTGAGATGAGGCTTAATGGCAAGGGTTTGTGAACCTCCTTGATTAAGATAGGGATCCTGGCAATGGACCTGTCATGCCAAGAAGAAACTTTATTATAAGAAATGGGGTATGAGAAAAAGAAGAGAGATATACATAGAGAGGAGCAGTTCAGTGAGGATGTGGAATTGTGAGGACTCTCAGTCTGAGGGCCTTAATTGTCACACTTGTGTATCAACAGCTACTTAGAATTTGAGAGACTAGGATGCTAATAGCTGATAATGGCATAATGTTTTATATATTCAGTCTTTGCCTCTCTCCAATTCATTTTCTGAACAGCAGCTAGAATTCTTAAACAGAAACCTGATCATTCATTGCTCTGCTTAAAACACACTTCAGTGCCTTTTTGGATAAATATCAAGATCTTTCTTATGGTTTACACAGCCCTGACTACTTCTCAGTTCAGTTCAGTTCGGTCGCTCAGATGTGTCTGACTCTTGACTAGTCCTAGCGCTTGTTCACCTTCTGGTCTCACTTTGAGGTATGCTCTCTCACCCTTAGGATTCAACTACCAGAGGTGTTTTGTTTTTTAAATTCTAAATGACATTTTACTTATTTCAAGCCTCCAGACTTGTTGTGTGCAAGCTTTAAAACCCTCCTCTTCTCCTCATTTACTTTTTAAGCTCTGGTCTAAAAGCTGCTTCATCAGAAAGTCTCTAATTCAAAAGTCCCCTATTGTATACTCTCACAGCTTTCTCCATTTTCCTCTCATAGCCCTTATGATTGTAATCACAGAATCATTTTAGAAGTGTTTTACCATGTCTCTCTCCATGAGTAGACTGTAGACTCCTTGCAAAGGGAACCATGCTTGCTTATTTATTGTAGTACATCTTGTGCCAGCAGAGTGTCTGACATATATAAGCCATCAGTAAATATTCGTTGAATGAATAGTTGAATCCTTGGGTTATTTTTAAGTACCCTGGTGTAGCTGTTGTTTAGTCATTAAGTTGTGTCCACTCTTTTGCAATGTCATGGACTGTAGCCCACCAGGCTCTTCTCTCTGTGGGATTTCCCAGACAAGAATACTGGAGTGGTTTGCCATCTCCTCCTCCAGGGGATCTTCCCGACCCAGTGATCGAACCCACATCTCTCATGTATCCTGCATTGGCAGGTGGATTCTTCATCACTGAGGCACCAGGAAAGCCTCAAGTACCCCGTAGCTATGCCTTAATTCAAAGCATTTTTAAAAATTTATTATTTTTAAATTTAAGGATCATTCCTTTTTTGAGAATTTTGAGAAAACTGAAAATTTTGTTCCTCTGTCAAACATCAATAAGATCAGCCATAGGTGTACACACGTATCCTCCCTCTTGAACCTCCCTCCCCGTCCCACTCCTCTAGGTTTATACAGAGCCCCTGTTTGAATTAACTGAGACGTAGTGGTAGTGCTGAAGTCATCAGTAACAGAAACAAGTATCATTGAGTAGGGGTATACCTTCCTCCCATCCCTTACGTTATACTGTTTAGGCATTTTCCTGCTTTATAGCAGAATGTTTCTTCCATTGGGCAAAGAATAAGATAGAAAGGATAGAAACGTACCTACGCTGGGGTTTTGAGGGAGACGGGTGGAGGGTAGAAAAGCTAGGTCACCTCTGTTGAAACACTGAAATCCCTAAATATAGATATTCCTAAGCAGAAGGAGGATGTTTAGTAGATATTTTGCTAACATGGATTCTTTCTTTTTTTTTTTTTAGATATTAATTGAAAGTTGAGATGTTCATTTTTTTCTCCTTGAATTTTTGTCTTTTCTGTCCTCCATTCAAGCAGACAACACATTTCATGCATCCTTGCCACATGAAAAGTCTTTGGCAGAGTTTCCTGGCTTCTGTTTGCCCACTGAGGATAATAAAACTTGAAGAGAGTGGAAATTGGTATCTCTATGTGAAACCAAGAGAGACAGAAGGTTTGCCAAAGGAAAAAGAGCTTTCTCTAGGTCTCAGGGATGAAACAAGTCTGCTGGTTCTTGAAAAGAGGGGATGCTTAGGTCCACCCTGGAGGTACCCAAGGCTGTAGCAGGGCTTCAGGGGAAATCTCCAGGTGATAAATCAGATGGGTTAGATGCCAAGCTTAGGGTCCTAGCTTTGTTAAAGAGCCCCTGCTCTACACGTGGCATGGAAATGACACACTGGTGGACTTGATGGGATCCTGCGGCTGCAGCAAAATGTAGCTGTTAACAAATGTGAACAGATACTTTGTGATCAGTGTTCTAATGCCCAGACCTGGAGTAAGACATTAGAACCTCAATACAAACCTGGGGATGGGAGAAAGTCTGGAATTACCTGAAGTTGAATTTCTCACAAACTCAGTGTGACTTGGTCCTCAGAATAGAAATTAGATGATTTACAAACAATAATGGAATGTGGTTTTACTAATTTATCTGATTAAGATTCATTCTTGCTACATGAAACAAATAAACAACAATAACAACAACAAAAGCTACGCTAGTCTTTTCTTCCTATTGTGAGGGGATGGCTCATTTTTATTTAAAATTTTTTAAAATTCTGAGTGAAATGTACAAGGTATTTCAAAGAGCTCAGCATTAACTATCTATTGCACTAACTGATCTCAGCAGCAGCAGACAGCTCTTAATGATACCTTGATGATTAAGACTAAGAAATAAAACCCAAATCTAATCCATTCTGATAGTCACATTGTGCTGCACTTGTCTGTGGGGGCATTCCTCTTTATCTGGAAGAAAAAAAGTAACACTGAGAACCAAACAACAGAGTTGATCTATTTTCAGCAAAGAGTGATTATCTCAGTGAAGCACGCTTTACCTTAAATAGAGTAAGGCAGGTACAGTATGTGTTTCCCATTTTAGGAAGAAAATGCAAAGGCAATAGGTCTACTGTAAGAGGATCTTGATGTTGGGCTGGCGATACCAGTTTGGGTGGAGAATTGATGGCAAAGTGAAATTTAGAAATCAGAATGTTGACTACTTATTTTGTGCTTTGGTATTGAGACAAGATTTCTCTATGTAATCACTTTTGTTTGTGAATTATCATTCATTCCATTTTTCAAGAATATTTATTGAAGGTTTCACTGTGGGCTAGGCTTTGGAGACACGCAAAGTAACTTCAGAAAGTGATAACGCATGTACAAGAATGACCGTGACATAGTCCAGCTTTATAGTCCAGCTCGCACATCCTTCAATGGCACCCCACTCCAGTACTCTTGCCTGGAAAATCCCATGGACAGAGGAGCCTGGTAGACTGCAGTTCATGGGGTCGTGAAGAGTCGGACATGACTGAGCGACTTCACTTTCACTTTTCACTCTCATGCATTGGAGAAGGAAATGGCAACCCACTCCAGTGTCCTTGCCTGGAGAATCCCAGGGACGGGGGAGCCTGGTGGGCTGCCCTCTATGGGGTCGCACAGAGTCGGACACGACTGAAGCGACTCAGCAGCAGCAGCAGCAGCAAAATAAAGTCAGCCACTGTTTCCACTGTTTCCCCATCTATTTCCCATGAAGTGATGGGACCAGACACCATGATCTTAGTTTTCTGAATGTTGAGCTTTAAGCCAACTTTTTCACTCTCCCTTTTCACTTTCAACAAGAGGCTCTTTAGTTCTTCTTCACTTTCTGCCATAAGGGTGGTGTCACCTGCGTATCTGAGGTTATTGATATTTACAGCCTAGCAAGAAGCAAATGCTATAAATCATGACTTAAACAAAAAACAGTGAATTGCTCTACCAGCCTACCAGTAGAAATGATAACTCCAAGATTCTTTCACTTTCCTAGTGGGCAAAATTATGAGTAGTCTGTGTGTGAACTTTTAAAGGAGGCAATATGATAGTTGAGGATATACCAGAAACTGCAGAACTATCCATGTGTACCAGAGTAGCAGGAAACTTATGGACCTGAAAAGAGTAGAGAAGGAGGGCATACTGATGATGCCCATGTAGCTTTCTCTGATCATCAGGAATAAGCCAAAGACCATTAGATGAGTGGATAATAGTCATTTGGGGAAGGAGAAATTTTCAATCCATATGTTGGCCATTGATAACATTTTTCATGGTGTTTTCTGTTAAATAACTTTCATACTGCCATTCTGTGAGAAGGCATGGTGTATAAAGGCAGCAGTGCGTTCACCCTATTATTTTATAATGTGGACTTGACTTGTATAATAGTATCTACATTAGCTCAGACAGTAAAGAATCTGCCTGCAATGCAGGATACCCAGCTTTGATCCCTGGGTCGGGAGATTCCCTGGAGAAGGGAAGGCTATCTACTCCAGCATTCTTACCTGGAAAATCCCGTGGACAGAGGAGCCTGGCAGGCTACAGTTCATGGAGTCACAAACAGCCAGATACAGCTGAGCAATTAACACTTTCACTATGTTTTATTTATTTGTTTATATCTATACACGTGCATGTATGCAGACACAGCGACCATCATGTAAATAGCATAGGAAGGCACGAAAAGGAAAGTAAGAGTCCTTGTTTTCTAACCTCAGTGGGATGTTTCAGTCTCATCCTGAGACTATTGACTCTCTCTATCACCATATCTACTTTTAATATGCCACACTCTCCACAAGACCCTAGTTGTTTTTGTTCAGAAATAACAATAAAGACCAAGTCAGGGGCTCAACATAGAAATTTTAGTATTTTCTATAAGGGTTGGAGATACAGCATGTCAATGAAGCCACCTGAGGTACAGAGCAGAAAATATATTTTTTTCTTTTTAAAGATAATTTTATGATATTTTTAAACAAAGTGTCTATATTAGCCCTAATATGAGATTTTTAAAATCTAATTTCTTCTTTTCCAGCAGTTTTAATGTAGCATATTGTCATACCAAGCAACATTTTGTCTTATTTTTATAAGTCCTTTCTTATTCTATTTTTATTCCCTTCCTCAAGTACCTTAGAATGTACTACCCTAAACCATTCCCCTATTAGCATTTTAGAGGACAGACTCTCTGAGAAGTAAAAATATCCTACCTTTTTTCCTGAAAAATTATAAAGAAGGTATAGGCAGATCCCAATGCTGGGAAAGATTGAAGGTAAAAGGATAAAGAGGGAGCAGAGGACTAGAGGGTTAGACAGCATCACTGACTCAATGGACATGAATTTGAGCAAACTCCAGGCAACAGTGGAGGACAGAAGAGCCTGGTGTGCTACAGTCCATAGCGTCACAAAGTCAGACACAACTGAGCAACTGAACAACAAAGGCAGATGACATCTAATATTTTAAGTAGAATTGTAAACAGAAGACACTAGCAGTAAAGGATGTCTTTGAGATTCTGCCTAAGAGTAACCTTTAACTTTTTACTTCTATGGAAACGTCAGTCAGTACACATCTTTTGTGTCAGATAGTTTTGCTTTTGAGTTACAAATGATATATACAAATAATTATTAGCTCAATGTTATTGTATAGTCTAAGATTTCAGTTAGAGAATGTCAGATAGTACATCTCAGTAAATGTCAAGAATCATCAGAATGTTTTCAAACCCCAAAATTTCAAGTGGAACAGTTTATGCAAGTAACACTCCCTGGTTCCACAAGACTCAACTGAAATAGACAAGAGCACATCGCATTACAACATATTTAATATTATGTTTAAAATTTTATTTAAATATTCTGTAATTCTTTTACTAATGATTCCAGAAATGTTTGGCCCATTTCTTTTTTTAAATATAAATATATTTATTTTAGTTGGAGATTAATTACTTTACAATATTGTATTGGTTTTGCCATACATCAACATGAATCCGCCACAGGTATACACGTATTCCCCATCCTGAACCCCCCTCCCTCCTCCCTCCCCGTGGCCAATTTCTAATAGTTTTCATTTTCACATAAGATAAAAACAGAGAGGTCATCATTTTTTAGCAACAGGAAATTTCAATCCAAATATCTGTTCTTTTATATACAGAACATGAATATATGAAAGGAATATATTAATATGTGTGTGTATTTATGTATACATCATATATCAACTCATAGTATGCCTATACTCCCAAATTGTTAATTTGTATTCGTTGAATGATTCTCCCAATATAAACTCCAATTACCTTATTCTTGTGACTTAGTAAATTTAGCTCAAAAAGATACACAAATGTAGAGTATAGTTTTGCCAAAATCTTGACCAAGTTGACCAGGCATTGAGCTTTCTGTTTTTGGCCACAATCAGAAATTTGTTCTTAAGATTTTGTGGTTTATTTTAAATGCTTCACCACCAAAGAGATTCCCAAGAAATTAAATGCTTTCAGGTTGACCTTGTAAAATTATAATCTCTTGCTTTGCATGTCCAATTAGCATCAGAACTTGTTTAGGAGAGATGCTGCCATTTCAGGGCCTTGTGAGGTCCTGCATTCATATGTCCAGGTTCATTCATATGTCACACCCACAAAAGACTGCTGGCCTTATTTTCAGTCTCCTGGGGCAACTTGCTATGTTCTTTTGCATCAGTTTTCAGCATATAACGGTTCCCCCTACTCCTTCCTTTTCTATATTCCTGATGCTAGAATTCCTGATGTTTTATTAACTATAATTCATTTTAACTGCCTTGTGTAATATATTTTACCTCTGCTAACTATTATCCATTTGATAACTCCTCCTATTCAGTCTAAATAGGAAAATGTTTAGATAGATATGTCTGAGAAATTGACATCTGTAAGTTCATTTCCAGGATGATACATGTCTCTGAAGAGTACTGAATTGTAATGTTGTCAAAATAATTCATCTAAAGAGGATAAGCAATTTATTCTCATGGGCATAATTTTGTTTAGAAGAGATGATTCTCTTGGACAGGCCCAAGTGAGATAAGGGGGAAACTGACAATGTACATGTTTTCTCTAAGTCTACAAATCTTGGGGAATAATTTTCCTTTATCTTTTCATACATGTTCTTAATAGGTGATTTAGAGTCTCAATGTGAGATTGCCACTTCTTAATAGGAATGGGGTGGATGTTTATCCCTACAATAGAAAGTGAAATGATGTTTTAAAACAGGAGCTGGCAAATTGCAGACCAAGGGCCAAATTTTGCCTGCAGGCTGCTTTTGTATGGCCTGTGAATTAAGCATGATTTTTACATTTTTAGACTTGTAAATACACACACACACACACACACACACACACACACACAATACTATGCAACCAGGATCATATTTGGCCTACAAAACCTAAAATATTTACTCTCTGGTCTTTTATAGAAAAATCTATAAACCTTCAAGTAGCTGTAATAAAATGATTTTTTTATCATAAATCACATGAAATTTTGTGTGTATTAACTCATTGCAATCTCAGAGGAAGCTTAAATATATTGAGAGTTAAAGTATCATCCTCATTTTGAAGAACACTAAAGGCAGTTAGGGACTAGAGACTATACTTATAACCACAATACTATATGGCCTCAGAATCTGATCTGTCTTGTTTGGTTGTTTTGAGGGGTGGTATGCATGTGTGTGTATGTGTGTGTGAATCCTTTTCTTGACACCAATCTGCAATTAGTCAAAATAGGATGGTTATGTGATTGGCAGAATACTGTTTAAACATAGGACAGACTATACAAGTTTCCTTAAGCATGTAAAGGGCAAACCTACTGCACACAAATTGGCTATTCACAGCAGCACTTCAGCTGGATGAGTAAGACCCTCTCACTCTCAAATGCCCATGAAATTGGCTGCCTACTAATACTATACTTCATCTGGGTGATGACTCTTCAGGACACTCATCTTGACAACCTTATGCTTGTTTAATACATAGTTGGTCCCTTATGACTGCTTTCTCTAGAGATTTGTGTTATGTGCCTATCTGCTCAACATTTGAAAATACTGTAATTGTTAGCACTCCCAAAGCATCCCTCAGTGCTATCGTAGGACTGGAGAGATTAAAGGTAAATTTCTAGGCTTGCCTACCCCCATTGGCAGGTTTTAGGCTTCAGGCCTGCCTGAAGCATATTCCTGCAATAGCCAGTTTGCTATTCTTTCTGGTAGCTTTTCTTCTCCTACTCTTGGTTTCTCTATGTATAAATTCAGGAAGAGGTTTTGATTTGTTATGAAAAGAGTTTCTATCTCTATTCCAATTTTCTCCTATGTATAATCTAAGTTCTGGCCTCCTCAATTATTATTTCTTTGTTGATTTAGTTTTACTGCCTTTGGTTTTGCAGGTATCTGTTAAAATCTTTACTTGTCATTAAACATTCAGTGCCTTTATAAATTTATTCCATTAATAGATTTATAGCGTTATTTCAAGAGGACTTTGGGGAGGAGAGGACAAGTAAACATATGTATAGGCGCCATCATTTTGAACTAGAACCTTTCAAACTTTATGTGGCAAGAAAATGCATTGGGGGATATATTGATAGGTTTCCTTCCACTTCATGTTTTATTACAGTTCCTCTCCTATATTTTGGGAGACTTCCCATCAGTCCTGGAATAATGAAAATAAGACTCCAAGAAGCAATTCTTCATTTTAAGTTCAAAAATCCATAGTGGAAAACAAAAACCGTCTGGGCAGATATATTATTTTCTTGTCCCTAGATTGGGTAGGACTCCATGCAATGGGAACGGGAAGAAAAGAGGAGCTCTGTGGACTGGCGTGATGTTAGCCTCAAAAAGATCACCACGCTCTGTCCATGCCAGACATCTCTGTGACTATTTCTTGGGAGATGCCAGAGACTTGTGTTACTTCTGCACGCCATCTAGTCTCCATTCCAATGAGTGGCATGCATTGCTTAGAGTGAACAGCTATTAGGATTTCTTTTTGTCCCCATTGATGAAGATCACCCATTGACAGCTGTCATCAGGGGGCTTGCTTGTCTTCCAGCAAGGCTGAACCCTTGATTTTGTTTAGACTTTAAATGAAGTAGACAATGTGAATGGTCTCACTTTCATGGCCTACCATATTTTTTACTCAAAAAGTGATGTTGTTCTATACACCTGGTGAGGAAATGGTTGAGATGTGTCTATCAGTCAGGAACCTGGCAGGAAATAGTTGAGACACTTAATTGGATAATTTAAGAAGAGTTTAATTATGAAGATTTGGACAGATTTAGGAGCACCAATAAACATAGTACTAAACCCTAGGGCTAGTTACAGAAGGGCTTTAACTTTGTAGGGCCTGATGGGTCAAGGGGACAGAGTGGCTCCCAGAACCTAGGAAGGAGGGATTATTTAAAAAAAGAAAAGAAATCCAGTCTTTTTCTAGTTTATTTGACTAATCTTTTTTCTCATGTAATATCTGTTGTCATTTTGTGGAACTTTGGAAAATACTGGTATAGATGTATTCCTGCCTAATAAGGTAAAACTAAATGACTTTTCCGGACAATATTCCTGATTTTTTGTTCTATGAAATTTTCAGAATTGAACCTGTCATCCAATAAGTTCAATTAAAAAACCGCCTTTGCTAAACTTTAATTTTCGGAGTTGTTATTCTGTACTTTGTAGCTGCTCTTTATTGGAAACTAAGGAACTGTGGCACAGAATTATTCTTAATGAAGCAATTTTCTAATTTCATGTTACCTTCTGCTTTTCATATTTACCTATGGTTTGCTAGAAACATGGCTTAGAGGAAAATTTAGAACATATTACTAAACACTTGGCTGTTGCAGTGCTTCATATATATCAAGTTCTGAAAATATATAACAATTTTGAACAACAGTACTGTGTAGTATTAATAGAGAAAAATAATTCATTTTGATTTCACAGGGCATATGTCAGCACATGACTTTATGCAGAATAAATTGTTAAGTTCAAGTGGGAATTGAAGATAAAGATTTTGGCTCTTCTGACTTTTGTGACTAGATTTGAAATAAGGTGGGTAATCAATGGAGGTGTGTGTTAGGGGATCAGAGGCTCTTTGGGCAAAAATTCCACGAGTTATTTCTTCCTTAATATCTGAATTTTCTGCACACAGAGAGTTGATTTAAGATCTTTCAGTATGTTTCTTTTACTGTCTGTAGTCTAAACAAGAAGTTTTATATTTTGTACTTTTCATTTCATTTTCTAGATATTAAATTACTCCTTTGCACAGAAAGGTCATTTAGGAGGGACAGCAATATATCACTTCACTGATACTTGTCATGTAAGTAATACATTTACTGTCACGGGCATCTGTCAGTTTGAGGAGAATGGATTTTGTTCTTTTCTATTACTATAGAAAGTAGAATATTTATTTACCTACCCTGCCGCTGCCAAGTCGCTTCAGTCGTGTCTGACTCTGTGCGACCCCATAGACGGCAGCTCACCAGGCTCCTCCGTCCCTGGGATTCTCCAGGCAAGAACACTGGAGTGGGTTGCCATTTCCTTCTCCAATGCATGAAAGTAAAAAGTGAAAGTGAAGTTGCTCAGTCATGTCCGACCCTTAGCGACCCCATGGACTGCAGCCTATCAGGCTCCTCCACCTATGGGATTTTCCAGGCAAGAGTACTGGAGTGGGTCACCATTGCCTTCTCCAAGTCCACGGTATGTGAAATATCTAAGATTATGTTAACTCTTTAGACCACAGGGGTGCCAGATTACATGGCAGTTCAGTTCAGTTCAGTTCAGTTCATTCGCTCAGTCGTGTCCAACTCTTTGCCACCCCATGAATTATAGCACTCCAGGCCTCCCTGTCCGTCACCAACTTCTAGAGTTCACTCAAACTCATGTCCACCGAGTCAGTGATGCCATCCAGCCATCTCATCCTCTGTCGTCCCCTTCTCCTCCTGCCCCCAATCCCCTCCCAGCATCAGAGTCTTTTCCAATGAGTCAACTCTTTGCATTAGGTGGCCAAAGTATTCGAATTTCAGCTTCAGCATCAGTCCTTCCTATGAACACCCAGGAATGATCTCCTTTAGAATGGACTGGTTGGATCTCCTTGCAGTTCAAGAGACTCTCGAGAGTCTTCTCCAACACCACAGTTCAAAAGCATCAATTCTTCTGCACTCAGCTTTCTTCACAGTCCAGTTCTCACATCCATACATGACCACTGGAAAAACCATAGCCTTGACTAGATGGACCTTGGTTGACAAAGTAATGTTTCTGCTTTTGAATATACTATCTAGGTTGGTCATAACTTTCCCTCCAAGGAGTAACCATCTTTTAATCTCATGGCTGTAATCACCATTTGCAGTGATTTTGGAGCCCCAAAAATAGAGTCTGACACTGTTTCTACTGTTTCCCCATCTATTTCCCATGAAGTGATGGGACCAGATGCCATGATCTTCATTTTCTGAATGTTGAGCTTTAAGCCAACTTTTTCACTCTCCTCTTTCACTTTCATCAAGAGGCTGTTTAGTTCCTCTTCACTTTCTGCCATAAGGGTGGTGTCCTCTGCGTATTTGATATTTCTCCCAGCAATCTTGATTCCAGCTTGTGCTTCTTCCATCCCAGCGTTTCTCATGATGTACTCTGCATAGAAGTTAAATAAGCAGGGTGACAATATACAGCCTTGACGTACTCCTTTTCCTATTTGGAACCAGTCTGTTGTTCCATGTCCAGTTCTAACTGTTGCTTCCTGACCTGCATATAGGTTTCTCAAGAGGCAGGTCAGGTGGTCTGGTATTCCCATCTCTTTCAGAATTTTCCAGTTTCTTGTGATCCACACAGTCAAAGGCTTTGGCATAGTCAATAAAGCAGAAATAGATGTTTTTCTGGAACTCTCTTACATGGCAGTGATAAGATCAATTCTCTGATACATGGGTTGTAGTGAAGCATTTTCATAGAGAGAAATAATCACTGTTCAAGGGTTGGTTAGTGTAATCATTAAGATAAATAGTGTAATGATAAATATTTAATAACCACCTCTGGTAGGAAGGGGGGTACTGATCATTTCTATGATGTAAATAATGCCATCCTGGCCACTTTCAAGTTATAAACTTGAAGTCATTGAACTTGAGTTGGGGAATAGATGTGCAGTAGCCAACCATTTTATAGGGTGTTCCACCTTGCAGATATTAAAAAAAAAAAAACATAAATTCAGGGACAGCGATAATAGTATAGTTAATTAGTAAGGAAGTAATGTATTTTTGGCTACTTATTACCTATGTAATTAATTAGCTTTTATAATTTTGCTGCACCCAGCACAGCTTGTAGGGATCGAAAGTGGTTGACATACAGTTTGGCGAAAGGAAACTAGAGACAGAATTAAAGTTTTCAAGACGGGATTGGGGGACTTAAGACCTGTAGGATAAAGAGCCCTGCTGACACATCACTTTTATTGAGCTCTTGGTATGCAGAAAGTTTCTGGTTTTTAGATAACATAAGGTGCCCATGCCCCAGTCACGTCCCGGAGTTAATGTTCTTCTCTGTACTTTTATGTTATCTCCTAGTACCAAGGGCCAGAGAAGGCAATGGCACCCCACTTCAGTACTCTTGCCTGGAAAATCCCATGGATGGAGGAGCCTGGTAGGCTGCCGTCTATGGGGTCACACAGAGTCGGACATGACTGAAGCGACTTAGCAGCAGCAGCAACAGTACCAAGGACATCTGACAGCCAGGGGCAGCAGTCCTCACATGACCATCAAAAGAACATCAGAGCATGCTCAAGCAGCATTCTGAATTTGTGCGACCTGGTGTTCCACGGTCCACGCTATGTTCCTCCTTAGCTCAGCAAGGCATGCCGATCCCAACTAATCAGCCTGATGTACTTTTTGTTTAGATTATACTTAGTTGCTGTATCTCACTTTTATTCTTTTCCAATGGTGTTCTTCTCATGGCTTAGCCAGAATGACAGGCAGCTGACTATTAACCCCTGCATAATTTGATTTTCACTAATGGTTTTGTTTAACAACCAACTCAAAAAAGTTTAAATATTTAACAATTGACTGCCTAAGCTAGTACAAGGTGTCTCCCATACAACACAGATGAGAGCATGAAGTTTATCATTAGATAGTTCTGAATTTGATTCCTTGCTTTGTCACTTAAAAACTGGCTATGTGAAGTTTATATTTCTTTTTAAAGTTTTAGTTCTCTCAAATGAAAGGTGTAGGGAAAGAGCAAATTAGCCAAGATGGCAGTGATCAGGCTCTTGCCCACGGCCTCTCATTCTAGCCCCATGTTTTGTAAATATATGGTTATGTGACAGCTAAGATTACTTATAGCACTGCACATGTGGTCACAATGTACCTGCTTGGCCACAGGTCCCTTTTGTTCTATAAACATATATAAGCTCCAGTTGAAAAACCTTTGAGGCTGCATTATGGCTGCCTTATGGCTGTGTCTGCTGGATCAGCCACGAGAGGAGAGAATACAGCGTGTCTGCTGCTGTGGCTGCTGTGCCAGTTAGGAGAGTATAAATTTGTCTGCAGTTCCTACCACTCCCTGGAGTTTTCTTCCAGCTTCCCTGCTCATGCCTTGCCTACCATGGGTTCAACAAACCGTGTGAACAGTGAGATACAGTGAGACAAAAGGTAAGGGTAAAAGTTATATCTACTTTGATTAGCTGCATATGTGTGTTAGTCACTCCATCGTGCCCAACTCTTTGCGACCCCATCAACTGTAGCCCTCCAGGCTCCTCACTCCATGCAATTCTCCAGGCAAGAATACTGGAGTAGGTAGCCATTCCCTTCTCCAGGGGGTCTTTCCAACCCAGGGATAGAAGCTGGATCTCCTACATTGCAGGCAGATTCTTTACCATCAGAGCCACCAGGGAAGCACTCAATTAGCTATTGTCAGGATTAAATAAAATGGGACTTCCCCCTCCTCCGGAGAGTAGGAGACCTATAGCTAAAGATTTCATAAGGTCCTTATTAGAACTGTGATCACAAAGCTTTTTTTTTTGAACTAAAAGAGAAAGCCATTAAAAGGAATATGCTCCACTCTACATAATGATGCTATTTGCATAATTCAAGGGAAGATAGGTAGGCTTCTTTAAGAATTCAGACTATACTGTCATCACGAACCCATATTTTTCCTTCATTCCTTCTGCCTTTAGTAGTAGGATTAAAAGAAAATCGTATTTCTTGGAGTGTTGGCCCATGCCCTGTAGTGTTTTGTGAGTTGTGTAGGCCAAAGCCTCCTTCTTGGTTCCTCCTTTATAGATTCTGTGGGAAAATGGTGATACTTTTTCCCATTTGGTGGGATACTTACATAATACTTACACACATTAGGTGGCTACTTACATAGGTTACCTTAGAAAGGAAGCGGGCAATTTAGGAGACAGGCGTAAATCTGAGGATAGGGAACAAGACAGAACTGAGTTTTAGGATCACAAAGGTCAGGAACAGCTTTGTATACTGATGAAGTGACTGTGTTCAGTAATTATTATGATCTTTAAACACTGTAGTCTTCTTTATTAAGAAATAATTCCACTCAACATTGTTTAATAAAAAAGATTATTTGCTTAAAATTAATAACTACACAGAGAAGCAAATAGAACATAAAATCAGAAAAAAAATAAAAAACTCAAGGAGATATTATGAAAAGTAAATGATTAAACTGCTGTAGATCCTGGCTTGTCTATACCAAGACTAAAAGCTTATATCTCTTGTTTTGTTTAAGCTGTTTTTAACAAGACAGTCATTACTTTCAACAGATGAGTTTCCAGACCAGATGTATATAATGAGAACCCTTGAAAGTCATGAAGACTCCACAGAGCACAAGAAATCTATATTTACTTGGATTACCAAAAAGTAAATCAATTACAAATGCCACTACACTAATGTCTTGAATAAAAGATAAGAAAGAACATTCAGTATTATTTTGAAGAGCTTAACAAAATTAATTAGTATTATTAAATTTTCAAGTGAAGGACATTTGCCCTTCAGCTTTCGCAATAAAGACTGTCTTTCTCTAAATTGTTAAACTTGACCATTTTTACATGAGTAGTTGGGAAATGTCAAAATGAAAAAAGTAAATGTGACATATCTGAAACAATTTAAGGACAATTAACTTTAATAATGGGAAAATGTGTACAAAATGAGAAGATAAACAATATGAAGGGGAAAAGACACCAAATATTCTTTTTAAATATTCTAAACTGAATACAAAACATTAGTCAGTAATTAACAACAACAAAAAAGACCCGATGAATAGTTTTTAATATTTTTTTGTCCATTGGAAGCCATCTTGATGTCGTGACTTTGAATTTTAAAAAATGAAACAAGTTCTAGAATGTGAAAAACAGCTGTTGAAAAATACTTGCAATACATTTTCTGACTAGGCAGCTGTTATGAAAGGTGAGGACAAAAGGCTGCAAACACTCTTTAAAAACTTTAATAAATAAGCAGAATATGTGCCATGCCAGCTCATTTCCTTAGTCTTGTCAGAGAAAGCTACTGTGACAGTACATGAATTTTTTGGACTACTTTAGTATTTTGCAACAGCTATGTTTTTTTCCAGATTCACCTCATAGAGTATTTTAAACACATGCAACTTGTATTTTTTTCCCCAAGAGTTATAATATGCAAAAAGTTTATTGAAATAATTGATGAAGCTTGAGTGTGCCATTAATTGTCTTCTGAAAACATTTGGAATGTTTCAGTAAAACAAGCGGGAAATTGGTAGGCTACAGTCCATGGGGTCGCAAAGAGTCGAACCTGACTGAGCATCTTCACTGCACTCATTCACTTCATACTTTATCACTGGAGAAGGAAATGGCAACCCACTTCAGTATTCTTGCCTGGAGAATCCCATGGACAGAGGAGCCTGATGGGCCCTGGTCCATGTGGTCACAGAGAGTTGGACACGACTGATGTGACTGAGCACGCACACAGGTTCTTTTTATAATCTACTTAATGAAGAAGTGAACTATGGGAACATAATGTGAAAGAGGTTTAAGAATAAATATTTGCTTACATGAAGATAACACAGCAATCATAATACTTTATATGGATAGCAAACTGGGAAATAGTACTGTTGATTCAAAGAAAAGTGGAAATGCTTTGAAATCTACAGCCCACATAGAAAAGAAACTGAATAGAGTATATCCAAATTTTACAGTAATCCTAAAAACATATATAACATGAATGATTTTATTGATAATCTAGAAAAGTCTTTAATATGTAAAGCTGAAATAATTTTTTTCCAACACTAAAACAATGCAATCAGTCATTCTAAACCAAATTGTTGTTGTTGTTCAGTTGCTAACTGTTTGACTCTTTGTGATTCCATTGACCATAGCACACCAGGCCTCCCTATCCTTCACTATCTCCCAGAGTTTGCTCAGACTCATGTCCATTGTGTTGATGATGCCATCCAACCATCTCATCCTCTGTTGCCCCCTTTTCCTCCTGCCCTCAATCTTTCTCAGCATCAGCGTCTTTTCTAATGAGTTGGCTTACTTCATCAGGTGGCCAAAGTATTGGGAGCTTCAGTATCAGTCCTTCCAATGAATATTCAGGGTTGATTTCCTTGAAGATTCATATTGTTTAAGCCATTCTCTCTAAAGTATGATATTATAGCAGCTTGAACTTGGGCCACTTTTGTGGCTGGTGTCTGTATTAAGCTTTTTGTAGCTCTTTTGCTTGGAGAGGAGAGCAGCCTCTGTCAAAAAATGACCTATATTTAAGACAATTCCACCAAAAAAAAAAAAAAACAATAAAAATGACAACCAATATATTGAGACATAATCATATGCCAATTCCAAGTTTAATTGTTTTGGATGTGCCATGTCCACCCGCACATACTGTGTCTTCCTTGAGGTGGCCTTCTCTGGCATGGAGGAGGAAAGTTGATTTCGATGCCTTCCTGAATTGATCGTTTTGGAGTTGTTCTTCCCAGCAGTGTGTGCCACTCTCCAAAACTCCCACTTCTGCCAGCACCATTTTTTCACACTTATTGTATGCCGGGTGGTGTTCTAGGTGTTCAAAGCACATTAACAAATGAAACAGAACATTGAAAATGGATTTTGACTCGGGATACATTTGGTAGTTGCTTGCTAAGATTTTTGTTGTTGTTGTAGATTTGGTATTATTTTTAAATCTTTGCCAAATTTGTAGTTTTCCACATTCACATTCTTACTACCTTCATATTAAACCATACATTCATGATAATTCTCATACTGCCTTCTAAACAAAACATTTCTCGTCTGAATGTACGATCTACATTTAATGTGGTCATAGTCATCACTAATTTTTCTATATAAGAGATTAGTTTTTAGGCATGGGTATTTTAAACTTTTAGATTTTATAATCGTGTTACACAGACATGTCATGCTCCAGAACCACTGGAGATTTGTTCTACTTAATGATCAATTAATGCTACTTGGAAGCATGCAATTATTCTGGATATTTTATTTTATCTCATGCCCTGCTCCTTATCAGTGGCCATCACTTTCAGGTTAGTGGATTCTCAGCCTTCAGGCAAAACTTAAAAAAACAAAAAACAAAAAACAACCTTGTTTGCATTGCTCCAGGCTGATACCAGAAATGTCTGGAAAATAGCAATTTTCTTAATTGGGTTGAAAATATGTATATAAGCAGACATAACATGCTTATGGTTAATTGTAAATTTATATTGCTGTTAAGGAAAAGTTTTATTCAGATTTTGAGAACCCAGAATATATATTTAAAAGGAAGGAAAAAATTGGGGGCTACAGTGAAATTATTAAGATAGGCATAATTTTGCAGTTAAGTAATCTTGCTAAATTCCTTGTATTGCAGCTGTACATAGGTATAAAAAGTAATTAGAATTTCATATGAGAAGACTTCTGCAGAGTCTTAGAATCCACATGGGAGACTGGCTGCAGAGATATTGATCAGGGGAAATATGTACATATATCTTGTCTTAAATTCAGCAAAAGTTTTGATAAAGTGTCTCCATATTATTTTCACTTAGCTGGAAAAATGTGAGTGGAATGAGGTGTAGTTGAGTGAATCTGCCCAACTGTGCTGAGGTAGTTTATTTGACTTATAGATGTTCAGTGATGGTTATGGAGCTAAATTGAAATGAACCTATCTATGTTTATCTATACAGAGCGCCACAGGAGTGTACCTTGCGTCATTCTATGTATACCTGTGGCGGATTCACGTTGATGTATGGCAAAACCAGTACAACATTGTAAAGTAATTAACCTCCAATTAAAATAAATAAATTTATATTAAAAATAAAAGCTTTTTAGATATAGCTTTCAGAAAAACATGAAAGATAAATTAATTAAAAATAAATAAATAAACCTTGTCCTGTTCAGTATGCTGATCAAAGATGTGTGAAGATTTCCAAGACCAATTTGTTGACCCATGTGCTTCCTCATAGTTAAATCTCACAAGTCTTTTTCAACCTTCTTGTATCTGCTGCCTCACTGGCATGTGGCACTGACTTTTTTTTTTTTTTTAGGAAATGTATCTTCAACTTCTAAGGTATTATTTTTCTAGTTTCCTGCTCAACTCTGAGTTTTCCTCTTTCTTCTCTGAGTTCATGCTTGTTCATCCCTTAAGTATTCATTCTCACTCTTCACAACTTTACCACTCACTGGGTGTTTTCATTCATGCTCTTGGCTGCACCTCTTTATAATATGATGACTCTCAGATCTGTATCTTCAGTCTAGACCACTTTCCTGGGCATCCAAACAGTATGTTCATCCCACTCTTGGCGTATTGCCTCTTCTCACTTTAATTAGTATCTTGAAACTGTTTGGCATGAAATATCTTAAGCTCCCTTCTCCCCCCGAGTCTTAAAGTTTCTAATAATTGAAAAAAGCACTGGCACTGGACACACAACTGTGTTTGATTTTTTTTTTTTTAAACATTCATCACTTACTAGTTATACAAATCAGGGCAAATTTTTTATCCTATCTGTATTAGTTTTCTATTGTTGCATAACAAATTACCACAAACTCAGTGGCTTCAAACAACTTACATAATATCACTTAACTTTTGTGGACTTCTCTGGTGGCTCAAACAGTAAAGAATCTGCCTGTAATGCAAGAGACCTGATTTCAGTTCCTGGGTCAGGAAGTTCCCCTGGAGAAGGAAATGGCAACCCACTCCAGTGTTCTTGCCAGGTAATTTCATGGACAGGGGAGCATGGTAAGCTACAGTCCATGGGGTTGCAAAGAGTTGGACACGACTGAGTGAGTAACACTTTTGTTTTGTGGGTCAGTCATCGGGGCATGCCATAGTTGGATACTCTGCTTAGAGTGTCTCTTAAGGCTGTAATCAAGGTTTCAGCAAGGGCTAAGCTTTTATCAGATGCTCAACTGAAGTATCCATTTCCAAGCTCCCATAAAACTGTATACAACTTACTTGTATTTACATGTAAAATGGGATTAGGCATAAAACTCAGATGATTTAAGAGTTAGTAGCTCTTGTGTGTCTGACTCTTTGCAAGTCCATGGACTATAATCCTCCAGGCTCCTCTGTCCATGGAATTTTCCAGGCAAGAATACTGGAATGAGTTGTCATTCCCTTCTCCAGGGGATCTTCTTGACCTAGGGCTCAAACCTGGGTCTTTTGCATTGCAGGCAGATTCTTTACCATCTGAGCCATCAAAGAAGCCCAAGTGCTGTACCTGCATGAACAGTGCTATGTAAAATATTCTTATGCATTTTTGGCCTTCATATATTAAATATCATTGGTGTCTCCTATTCATTATTATTACCAGAAACACCTTCATAATTTTTAAAACACCTTTTATGGGTGATATTGCCCTATTGCAAGTCACTAGATGAGGGACTTAAAATATCATTCCTAACAAACAAATGTAAGTTTTGTGGCAGAAACTCATCAAAACACTGTACTATTCATTCTCATACTCAACAAATTCTTACTGAGCACCTACCTGTGGAAGGTGTTTAGGTGCTATCTTGCAATGCAGTGAACAAGACAATATCTCACCTTCCCTCAAGGAACTTGTATAAACAACACAAGGGATATTAAGAATGGATGCTGCTGCTGCTGCTGCTAAGTCGCTTCAGTCGTGTCCGACTCTGTGCGACCCCATAGACGGCAGCCCACCAGGCTCCCCCGTCTCTGGGATTCACCAGGCAAGAATACTGGAGTGTGTTGCCATTTCCTTCTCCAGTGCATGAAAGTGAAAAGTGGAAGGGAAGTTGCTCAGTCGTGTCCGACTCTTCATGACTCCATGGACTGCAGCCTACCAGGCTCCTCCATCTATGGGATTTTCCAGGCAAGAGTATTGGAGTGGGGTGCACAGTGATCACTTAATACTCTTCCTTTTTTGTACCAAGACAAGTCTTTTAAATACATAGAACTTATCAGTTACCTGAATCCTCTATTCTTTAACTCCTTGTTTGAAGTTCGGTTGAAGTTTATTAGGGAATGTTCTATGGAGAATGGACCTGTCTACTATATAATTTTTTTCAAAATATAGCCACAAACTTCCTTTTCAAGATTTTCTCCTGTTTCTTGCCACATGCATTTTCTTTTCAGGTTAAATTGAACCATTGACTCTTCAGTGAATAGGTCTTAAATTCTTTTACTTCTGTGCCTCCCTTTACACTATCATTGACTAGAATGCTCCACACTGTCCTCACAGTTTCATGGGTCAAAATTGTCTTCCTCAGACTTCCCTGGTGGTCCAGGGGTTAAGTCTCCATGCATTAACTATAGGGGATACAGATTTGATCCCTGGTCAGGGAAGTTCCACCTGGCAGTTGGTGTAGCCTCCCCCCAAAATTGTCTTCCTCTTTCAAGGTCCTTCCATGAAGCCTTTTTTAAAAAAGATTTATCTATATTTATTTATTTATGGCTGCACTGAGTCTTCATTGCTCCATATGACCCTTCTCCAGTTGCAGAGAGTGGGGGCTACTTTCTAGTTGCGTTTTGTGGCCTTCAATTGCAATTATGTTACTACTGTTGACAATATTCTCGTCTCTTGGTTTTGAGCTTGACATAGAGACAGAGATATCAGGAGTCCAAAAAATATTTGCTAAAAATAAAAAACAAAAATCTGCCTTGTAGTATGGTCATCTGTACATTTGATTAATCTGTAATCCCTACTTTATCCCCATTTTAGGCACTCTAACAGTTGGGTCTCTATTTTACTCATTTGTCAATTTGCTTCAGAGTCAAGTACAATGTTGTATACTTATTGTTCTATTTATTTTTCGTGAAATAATTGTTAAATGTCTACTACCTGCTAGAAACTATAGGTGATGAGGTAAAGCACCTTAGTTCTGGAATTAGAGAACCTGAATTCAAATGCTATCCTTTCTCCTCACTGGCTGTGACATTGGGCAAGTTTCTCAGAATTTAAAGGCCTTGAGTTCCTTATCTGTAAAATAATGGTGACAATATGATTATGGGGGGCGGGGATGATGATGATGGCTAATGTTCTGTGTACTGGGCCAGAATTGGGACCAAGAACAAATGTCTTTGACATCAAACTTCAACTATAAATTGATTAAATGGAAATAAATGTGCTGGTGCTTTCTATTGCTCTAGAATGAAATTCAGTTTACTTACAATGGCCTAAAGCCAAGACCTACAAGATCTGACTCCTCCCTACCCATCCATACCATTCTGACCACTCACTTGCTTGCTTTGAGGGGACTACTTTCTGTCTTTCAAGCAAGATGAATAACTTTCCATTTTAGCCTTTCACATTGTCACATGATAGTCTCATTTCCTTGTTGACCTCAACATCACTTTCTCTCAGAAGACTTTACCAACCCTTTATCTAAAGTAGCCCTCTGCTTACCATCTCCCTCATCATCCAGTCATTCTCTCTGACCTCATTTATCTTAATAGATATTCTTTGCCAATATCTTCACTTTTTAGGGGGTCTGATTGTTTCTTATAGATAGCCTATTTCCCCTACCAGAAGGTAAGAGTCATTAAATTTGAGCCTGCTTGACATGACTGAGTGACTGAATTGAACTGTGTGCTATTTGCTAATCTAGTTACAATGTCTGGCACAGTACTCAACCCAATCAGGTACTCCCAAAATAGAATCGTACGCATAAGTGAAAGAATAAATACTCTATAGGTTGTTAAGAACGTTAAATACAGAGTGTCTGGCAAAAAATAGGTGATAAAAATTAATGTTAGCTATTATTATCATTACTAATGATACCAAGAAATTGTCTCCAATTTTGTACAGTTCACAGTCTAGAGAGAAAGATATAGGTGTGTAACAAGTCAATTATAGTAATAGTGCTGCATGAATTGGGCTTTTGTGATCTAGGAAAATGTAGATATGCTTACGAAATATTTGCTGAATTGTTGGTTTTCATTTGAATGGTCTTTAAAAACGGCCTAAGGAAAAAAAAAAAACAAAAACAAAAACAAATAAAAACGGCCTAAGAATGAGCACAGGATGAGAATGGAGGCTGGAACTCATGCCAATCCTTGTAAATAGATTGAACATTTTGTTACCTTCAGTAGTAATAGTATACTTTCCAAGATAGAGTATTCCAGCGTAGGGAAAGGCTATGTTATGTTTGTTAACTTTATGATCTGCTCTGTCATAATGTATATCTTGGTGCAGATCATATTTATGCTTTCACGACCTTTTTCTCTCCTCCCTAGTGCATAAATCAAAGAGGTATTTGTAAGGTGCAGCCATTCCCAAGGTCTCTTTGACCCCAAATTAAATCTGTTCTAAATGAAGGAGCATCCTTGTAGCTTCAGAACCAGACCTCTGCCTTCCCTCTTCTAACCTGTTTGTCGCTCCTCATTCTCTCAGGTAAACATTTTGAGGCTGCCGCGTCCCTCTTAATCACTTCCTCTGCCTATGCCCTATAATCACTCTCCCCAATTTTAAAGTTTATACTTGCATCTTCACAAACTGTTCTGTATCTGCGTCTCCTCCCCTCTTACCAACTTTTGGTAATTAGATTTACTCTTACGAAATACATCTCCTTCTGTTAGAAAATCTTGAGAGCACAGTTGTGGAGATAAGACTGACCTCTCAAATTTTATGACTAGAACCATAATGTTTCCATGTTGATAAATTATAGATACAGTAAGGCAGTTTCTTTTCCCACCAGGCTTTCTGTTTGGGCATGTTAAAACTGCCAAACAGTAAGAGAGAGACAGCATGATCATTTTTTCTCGTTTGTTGATTTCCCACATCAGGGATATGCATTAACAGGGGTTTCAATAAGAACATTAATTTTATTTTAAAATAAGGAAATACACAAACAAGGTCTTTGTGTTATGTGGGAAATATATTACTGTTAGGATTGGATCTGGTGAGTCATCGCTAAGTACTTTCAGTTTGTTGATTCTGTAGATGCACAAGTTCAAAGATCAAGTAACACCCATCAAGCTTGATGAGATACTAGTGACAGTTACCCTTCTGGTGATACTATCACTGAACTGGTTAAAAGTAGCAAAGAATCTGCCATGAGTCTTTCTGAGGGCATAACAGGACTCTGATAGGAAAACAGGGAAGGGAGGCACTGGGCCTGGGTGAATGGATAATGATTGCAATTGATTCACTTTTAGAAGGAACAAGATCAACAACAACACTTTGCCTCTTCAGATTATCAGGCAATAGATTGCTGGTGAGTAACATGTTCAGGGAATCTCTGCCCTAGAACTTTAAAGAGAAGATTGAAATAAAATCCCAGAAAAATTAATGCACGCTGCTAGAAGAAGAGATGTCAGGTGGTACTGGTCATTTAAATAAATAATAAGAATAATAACAGACTTCCCTGTAGCTCAAATGGTAAAGAATCTGCCTGCCATTCAGGAGACCAGGGTTCAGTTCCTGAGTTGGGAAGTTCCTCTGGAGAAGGGAATGGCAATCCACTCCAGTATTCTTGCCTGGAGAATTCCATGGACAGAGAAACCTGGTGGGCTACAGTCGGTGGGGGTCACAAAGAATCAGACACGACTGAGCGACTAACACACAAACAAGAATAATAACAATTAGAACAATACATGGAAGAGACAATACACACATAATAGCAATATGAAAACAGACAACTCCAGAGAAAATGTAGAGCTAATGATGGTAGCCAAGAATTTAGCACCTAGTGTATGTGTTTATGCTTATATTTTATTCACATGGCAGATTAAAAAGATAATATGCAAATAGCAAAGTTAAAGTTTGAAGCAAAAGCAGTCTGACTCTAGGGCTCATGCTTTTAACTCCTATATTATATATTACTACACTATACTTCTAAATATAGCATTTTTATTTCTTTTGCATATTGTATTATGGCTTTCTGTGAACCTGTACTTCTGTGTGTTTAGCCTTCACCAGTTTGCAAGCTCCACAAGAAAAGGGACTGGGTCTGTCTAGTTTTCCACTAAGTTCCCAGAAGCCCAGTGCTAGTCACATTGGGGTCTAAAAGACATGTATTGATTGATCAGTGTCAACAAGCAAAACTGAAACAAATTAGGCACTTCTGGCTTTAAATTCTGAAGGAGGAAAGGGGTTTAATACCACTGTGCATCTTTCCTTTGAGGACCTAAAATCTCCATCATTGTCCACTATTGTGTGCCAAAACGTAAGAAAGCAAGTTCGATAAGGACATTTCCAATGGCAAGCGGAACGTGGTAGACTGAGATGAGAAAAAGAAGAGAAAATTTTTCTCAAAATCTTTTACTATAATTCCCATCAAGTTTCTTAAAAGGCTTGGGATAGAACTATGCATTGCAGAAGTTAAATTTGAGAAAACACTCCCTGAATCTTAAAAATGTCTCCATCTTAATTAGAATGTTAATCAGAAGAGTATGATCAAGTAGACTAAGATATGAAGTATAAATTCTTTTGAATCTTAAATCCCCACACTCTTCTCTTAAAGAGAAAGTAGAACAACGCAGGTTGATTTTTGTGTCTAAGACAGTACTGTGGGAGGTCCAGAAGAAGCATATTATCCCCCAAACATTCCAAAATCTCACTAATCTTTGGGTATGAATGTGGTCGATTTAGCAGTACCCAAGATTTTCACTCTGTATTTTGTCACCCTGCTTATTTAACTTTTATATGCAGAGTACATCATGAGAAATGCTGGGCTGGATGAAGCACAAGCTGGAATCAAGATTGCCTGGAGAAATATCAATAACCTCGAATATGCAGATGACACCACCCTTATGACAGAAAGTGAAGAGGAACTAAATAGCCTCTTAATGAAAGTGAAAGAGGAGAGTGAAAAAGTTGGCTTAAAACTCAACATTCAGGAAACTGAGATCATGGCATTCGGTCCCATCACTTCATGGCAAACAGATGGGGAAACAGTGGAAACAGTGACAGAATTTATTTTGGGGGGCTCCAAAATCACAGCAGATAGTGACTGCAGCCGTAAGACTAAAAGATGCTTACTCCTTGGAAGAAAAGTTATGACCAACCTAGACAGCATATTAAAAACCAGAGACAGTACTTTGCCGACAAAGGTCTGTATAATCAAAGCTGTGGTTTTTCCCGTAGTCATGTATGGATGAGAGAGTTGGACTATAAAGAGAGCTGAGCACTGAAGAACTGATGCTTTTGAACTGTGGTGTTGGAGAAGACTCTTCAGAGTCTCTTGGACTGCAAGGAGATCCAACTAAATCCTCAAGGAAATCAGTCCTGAATATTCATTGGAAAGACTGATGTTGAAGCTGAAACTTCAATACTTTGGCCACCTGATGAGAAGGAACTTACTCATTTGAAAAGACCCTGATGATGGGAAAGATTGAAGGTGGGAGGAGAAGGGGATGACAGAGGATGAGATGGTTGGATGGCATCACTAACTCTATGGACATGAGTTTGAGTAACGTCCTGGAGTTGGTGACGGACAGGAAAACCTGGTGTGCTTTAGTCCTTGGGGTCGCAAGGAGTTGGACACGAGTGAGCGAATGAACTGAAGATTTTCACTTCTAAAGCTGATTCAAGTGTTCCAATACTTTCACAGTCCCACCATTCTGCAAATATCTTTGGAAATCTAGAAGAGTTTCTTACATAAGTTCATGAATTAATACAGGCTTCTATCATGTCATTTCGTTTGTACTTCTGCATTCACTCAGGCCCCTGCTGATTCACTCTAGTTCTGATGCTCTGCTATAAAATTTGGCAGTCGCCTGTGAGAGCAAAAAAATATGTGTAGCATACTCAGTTGAAGCTTCCCAGGTAACTCAGTGATAAAGAATCCTTCTACTAATGGAGGAGACACAGGCTCAATCCCTGGGTTGGGAAGATTGGAGGGGGGAATGACAACTCACTCCAGTATTCTTGTTGGAATACTGGAAATTGCTGGAAATTTCTTGCTGGAAATCCCATGGACAGAGGAGCCTGGTGGGCTACTGTCCAGGAGGTTGTAAAGGTTCGGACACGACTGAGTGGCTGAGCATATCTAATGCTCAGTTGGATAGTTTGGGGGTGGTTTGAATCCTGAAATGTTAAGCTACTTAGGGAGAGATTCACTTTCTAGTCTCAAACTCATGATCCTGATCCTTTATCTGTGTGGAGTGTACATTGCCAAAAAGGTAGCCAGATTGGGATGAGATTTCTTTATCAGCTGCCTCACTATATCTTTGCTGTCATCTGATCCTCAAACCCTGTTGTGAAACTGCCATTCCAGATTCCTTCTTCTCTTGGTATGAATTCTTTCTCAAGATCTTTGCCAGCTTTCTGTGCCATCTGGCAATCTTACTTTCTCCCTTTCCAATCTAGTCCAGAAAAATTGTCTATGTCTGTAAATCTGAATTCCTCTCATCATGTTGTGAATCAACCCCCATGTAAATCAGTGAAAAAATGTGTAGGATGCCATCTAACTCCATATGACAGACATGTATGAGTCTAAGCCTTGGCCTGGCTGTGACCTCATCATGTAAAAGACTGTAATAGGTTTTGTTTCTAGGTCCCAAGATATGTCTATCCTTAGCCAGGCTTTGCTTGGAGGTTATACTCACTTATTCATTGGAATCACTGTTTTGTTTGGAGTGAAGTGCTGGAAACTGTATCAGGGTTTTCCAGAGAAACAGAATCAATAGCGAATATATATATGTGTGTGTATATATATATATATTCCAAATATATGCATTTATTATAAGGAATTGGATCATGCACTATGGAGCCTGAAAAGTCCCAAAATCTGAAGTTAGTAAGCTGGGGACTCAGGGGAACCAATGGTATAGTTCCAGACCGAATGTCGGCAGCCTCAGGACACAGGAAAAGCAAATGTTTAAGTTTGAATTTAGGAAGAAAGTGATGTCCCACCTTGAAAATGGTTAGTTAGGAAGAGTTTCTTCCCATTCAAAGAGAGTCAGTCTTTTCATTTTAGTCAGGCCTTCAACTTATTGGATGAAGCCCACCAATATCAGGGAGGGAAATCTGCTTAACCCAGGCTACAGATGTTTATACCACTCAGAAGTGCCCTCTCAGACATACCCAAAATAACATTTGACCAAATATCTGGGCACCCCCAGGTGGTCCATTTACATTGGTACCTAAAGTGAACCATCCAAGGGGGTCACATGCCCTGATTCCCATTTTCAAAAAATGTGTTTCCCTACTGCATAGCTCTCACTAGGCCCAGATAAAAGGTAAACAAGTTCCCCAAAAGCTACAAAAATGGAACCTTGGGCTTTGGGGAGATGTGGAATTGAGCTATATCGCAAGAGCACACCTTAATATCAGGAGTTTTATTACTATGAAAAGAGAATGGATATTGGAGAAAAGCAACTCTAATATTGATTTTAAAGATGAACAGGAAGTCTAAGACTATTCTCTAGGGGAATGGCATGTTTTCTACAATTAGAGTAATTTAGCTCCAGTACAGGACAATTTAACAAATTCTGGAAGAGGAGAACCGAGGAATTACAGAAGAGACTGCAGCTTAGTTCATGCCAACTTTGATCTTTTCACCTCATCCATACTACTGTGTCCTTAGGTTATAGAAAATGCACATGGAACATAAAACACTGTAACACCTCAAACTATAGGTAGTTTAGAAGAGGAGACAAACTGATTTCTGATATTAAAATAAGCAATCAAAAATTCACTTACTATGGAAGATAAAGGATAAATTAGAGAACTGGAATAAAACCACCGAAGATGAACAGATGAAAGAAGTGACTTGGTACTGCTATCTAAGCAACTTAAAAAAAACCTTTTTTTTTTTTAAAAAAAAGGAAAATGCATAAGACAAATCAAAACTTGGATGAAACAAAAACTCAAGGAAAAAGAGATTCTCCACAAGAGATTCATGCTGCTGCTGCTAAGTCGCTTCAGTCGTGTCCGACTCTGTGCAACCCCATAGACAGCAGCCCACCAGGCTCCCCCATCCCTGGGATTCTATAGGCAAGAACACTGGAGTGGGTTGCCATTGCCTTCTCCAATGCATGAAAGTGAAGTCGCTCAGTCGTGTCCAACTCTTCGCGACTCCATGGACTGCAGCCTACCAGGCACCTCCGTCCATGGGATATTCCAGGCAAGAGTACTGGAGTGGGGTGCCATTGCCTTCTCCACAAGAGATTCATGCTATTAGGCAATTTATATAATATTGTTAAAATGAGAAATCAGAGAAGATGACAGAAGAGAGAATGAAAGTAGAAGGGGGAGGTTGCATGCTAAAGAGAACAAAGTATGGGTCAACGTATATTATTTGATCCTGTCAAAGATGCTAGACTAAAACTTAGAAAGTATCAGTTATTAATGACTTATTTTTATCGTGATAAATGAATGCACATAATTGAGGGTTAGAATTCTATTTCCATTTCAAATATGACAAAACTATTTTGGGGCTTATGCATCATATATCTTATTGAGGATATTATTGAGGATTGAGGATATTTTCATAGTTATCCAAACAAAAACATTTGTTTTTTTCTGGTAGATTAAATTTCTTTTTCTTAAACAAACAAAAAAATTCCAGTCTGAAGAGACAAATATGGAGTGAGAAAATAGCACACAGCATTTGACATTTTGAAATTTGTTTTCTACCAATTCCAGGCAAAGAATAACCTGCTGCAATGCTGGTCTGAGATTTGGACCACAAACAAGAGCTCAGCATGGTGAAGTTAATGCCCTGTACAGACTAGACAGTTGGCAATTTGCTTAGTCTTCCTGGTAGCATTTGTTCCACCTTTTCGCTTTCCTGTTGGTTTCCTAGTGATTGTTACAGAAGTCAGGAAAGACACATATGTATAGCTTTGGTAAATAGGTAGTTTAAGATTTTCTCCTTGCATAAACCGTATTTATTTAAACTAAAATTTGGTTTGAAAAGGTTTTTGTATTATGGCTACATCTGTTTGTCTATATTGCTTTAATTTATGCAGTGTATGTTAATTACTTTTTTCATGTGAAAATATTTTGACACTGCTGCCTCTTCTTTCTTTGACTTCTTGAATAATTTTATCATGCGACTGGCTCTGAATCACATCTGCTCTCAACATATAAATCTTTTAGTATTGATGTTCATGTCTCTTATTCCTGGACTCTTAAAACATTTTAAGTAAACTTTAGTCAATATTACTATTATCTTTTTAATTTCTTTTCTTTTTTTTTTTTTTTAACCAAACCATAGGGCATGTGGAACTTCTCAGACCAGGGATCAAATCTGCACCCCCTGCAGCGGAAGTGCAGAGTCTTAACCTCTGGACTACCAGGGAAGTCCTAGTCAATATTATTTTTGATGCTTAATTCTAGATAACACCCTATCCAGACATTTAAAATATAAAGATACACATTTAAACTAATCAAATTTAGATTTATTCCTGTTCTAAGAACAAAACAAGACACTGAGGTTTGAGCTGAGGCAGGCCATTCAACAAAATTGAATTTACCTGACCTTCTCATGTGCTGTATAATATGTTTCATCTATTGCCAAAGCTGAGGTGTTTTTTTATATGAAAGGGAGCATCATGTGAATTCAGAGATAACACTTTTAACCTGCTCATAAATCTTAAAATACCTAAGAAATGTACATGAGGAGGAAGATATGTATTTCTGAACTCAGGAAACAGATTTGGGAAGATTTCATCTCTTCAATCAAATACATTTGCAAGCTTTCTAAAATCAAATGCCATAGTATAGATAGTACCCAAGCCTGGAGATGAGTCTCTTTCCTGTCATTGCCCAGTATACCCATCACATTCCTTATTACCCTTCTTTACTAACAAAGCATCACTCTGATGGGCTGTTTAAATGATTGAAAAGAAGATGAACATGTAGTTCAGAAAGACTCTTGTTGACTAATCACTTTTCTACACAGTTGTTAAACCTTTATGGTTTCTTGAGTGGATATTCCTGAAACATTATATTAACAGTTGCTATTAGGAATGTTCACATATACAATGTAAATATTATGCTTCTTCTTGTTACTGGTTTGATATCTGGCCTATACGAAATTTAGGGGAAAAAAAAATAGAACTGCTGTGCAGATATTTTCTCGGGGCATATCGAAGCAGCCTTTGCTATAGCTGTGAGATTTTTAAAAAGTATTTTCCAAGACATCTATCTCGCACAGACAAGGCCATTTTAAATTGGACTCATTAAATCATTTGTTGTCACAGCCAACAGTTGTGTGGAGGCTAGTTAACACATGAAAAATGAGCCTTTCTAACTTGTTTACTTTATATGGATGCTTCTTTTATTTCAGTTTTTTTTTTTTTTTCCCTTCAGGTAACACATTGACTTAGGGGATCTTGTTACAGTACTGCCTGACAAAAATTAAAAATGTGAAGGCTGAAAATACTATAGACATAGCGTCCAAGTTCACATAAAATACTGGTGAAGAAGTTCCCACTGATAGTGATACCTGAGCCTATCTTCTAGTTCAAGGAAAGGAACCAATTAAAACCTCATTTACTTTGCTGAAAAGGTAACACAGAATCACTTGAGAAACATAAAATTCTTGGCAGAGGAAGAAAAAAGTAATGATTCTAAGTTCATCTCTGAGTTTTTCCTTCTAGCCCTTATTCTGCCACTTCAAGGATATTTTCAACAATACAGGCTAAAGTATCTTTGTTCATTCATTCATCCATGCACTCATTCATTCATCAATCTGCTTCTAAATGCCACAGTAAAGGAAAGCTACTTTTTACAAGTTTGTTGGCAGGTAGTGTTTTTCTTTGCTCTCTGGTATAAATTAATCTGATCTTAATTTTAGTTTATAAATATTTCCTTCTTGTTGTAGGTCAATATTTTTTTATTTTTTCATACTATTGCTTTCTTAGCTGCTGCTGCTAAGTCACTTCAGTTGTGTCCGACTCTGTGCGACCCCATAGACAGCAGCCCACCAGGCTCCCCCGTCCCTGGGATTCTCTAGGCAAGGACACTGGAGCAGGTTGCCATTTCCTTCTCCAATGCATGAAAGTGAAAAGTAAAAGTGAAGTCGCTCAGTCGTGTCCAACTCTTAGCGACCCCATGAACTCCAGCCTACCAGGCTCCTCTGTCCATGGGATTTTCCAGGCAAGGGTACTGGAGTGGGGTGCCACTGCCTTCTCCAGCTTTGTTAGCTGTGACCTAGAAAAAAATGTTCAATTATTTTTGTTTGTTTTATTTTTCATTCAGGAATCCTTTTTAAAGTTCTCTTATTTACTACTGAATGTGTCCCCGTCTTAAGTGAAGTGAAATGGTATTTTCTGATTATCCCTGTACAATGCTGTATATACTAGAGCTTGCAATAGGAAAATGTTAATGATGAAAAAGAACTTTGGGGATAAGTTGATGAAGAGTTGAATCTCAGTTCCACCAGTTTTCTTATATGTGAAATGGAGATAAACCTTTGAGGAGTTAGACTTAACATAAAATAAACATACATATAATTCCTTACATAGTAGACACTCAATAAATGTCTCATGTATTCAGAAAATTTAAAAATATATATTCTTTTGGATTATCAAATGGTATCTAATTTTATGCCCAGTATCTACCACTGGTTCTTTTAACTCCTTAACTTTCTTCTGCTTGATGAGTGATTTGATTCAGCTGAATTTTATGCTAATATTTATATTTTAAAAGAATTCAATTCTCAAGTTTTAGTCAACTTAGGTTTTTGATGTAATTGCTATTACCTGCTAATTGGATCCTTACTGATATTTAAGGCAAAACTCAATTTAGCATTATTTACAGTTCCCTTGGGCTTCCCAGGTGACTCAGTGGTAAAGAATCTGCCTGCAGTGCGGGAGATAGAGGTTCGATTCCTGGGTCTGGAAGATCCCATGGAGAAGGACGTGGCAACCCTTTTCAATATTCTTGCCTGGGAAATCCCATGGACAGAGGAGCCTGGCAGGCTACAGTCCATGGGGTCTCAGAGTTGGACATGACTTAGTGACTAAGCATGCATGCACAGTTCCTCAACGTGATACGTATTTTCTTTTCCAGCTGATTGATAATAATGTTAAGCAAAACTCTCACAACAACACTAGTTAGAACATTCCTACAGTCTAATTTATTTCTATTCATTGTTATTCTACTCTGTGGTCTAGTGGTCAGTTTGCTTTGAAGAATGATAATGCAGGAAACATGTTTAATCCCTCAAGTTACTGTGCTTTCTTCAAATTTTCCCTCTAACTCATATATTTTATATTCTATTCAGTTAGTAGTTTCATTTATCCAAAAATTTGTCTTCCCTAAATTTCTAACCTATTTCCTGAATTTCCAAGTTTGAGCTCAGTCTCACCTGTAATCTTGTATTCATTCAGTAAATTTGTACCGAATGCTGCCTGGAGTCAGGCATTCTTGGCACTGACTAAAAGCAAAGAGGAAAGTTATATACTGTGGAGGGCAGAGAAAGGCCAATAATCACTGTGTAAGAAATTAAATGAAGACTCTGATTTGACATAATGATGTGGAGAAAATAAAATGTGGCAATGATTAGGTTGGAGTGGTGGTACAGGGGCAGTTGCTTCAGCTAAGATGGTCAGGAAAGACTTGTCAGAAGAGGTGAGACCAGATTCATGATAAAAGAAGAATATTAAAGGCAGAAAAGCAAGTTAAAAGACCCTGAGATGAGAATGGTTTGGGCACTTCTTAGGTATAAAGTGAAAGTTATTGTGGCTGGATGAGGCGGATAGGGAGAACAAGGTAGGAACTGATGTTGAAAAGGTGGGTAAGGGTCAGGTCATGCAGGGCCTGCTTGGGTGTGGAAAGGTATTTAGATTTTTTTTCCTCTATAAAAAAAGTGAAAAGACATTCAAGTGTTTTAAGCAGCAGAGTGTATTGACCTGCTTTATGCTTGTGTAAAGATCATTTGAGCTATTGTATGGAGAAGAGCCTGGGAATTTTGAGGTTACAAGAGTTGAGACAAGGAGACTAGCTGGGACATTGTTGCAGTAGTGAAGTGAAGTGAAAGTTGCTCAGTAGTGTCTGACTCTTTGTGACCCCATGGACTGTACATGGAATTCTCCAGGCCAGAATACTGGAGTGGGTAGCCTTTCCCTTCTCCAGGGGATCTTCCCAACCCAGGGACTGAGCAGTAGTAGAGGTAAGAAATAATGATGGCTTCAATTAGGGTTTTCAAGAATGGTGCTAGGAGAAATGGTCCAAACTGGGAGAGATTTGGAGGGCTATACTGAAAGGACTTGCTGATAGGTTGGATGTGAGAAGTGGTGAAAAGAGTAACACCTTATTAGATGTAGCACTTGAGAGATTTAAACCTACATAGCAGTTGTCACCCAGTATTTAGTCACCCCTTTGTATCACTTTGCGCTCTCCTAAGGAGCCTAGAAAAGCTCCTTGAAAATAGCAACCCTTCTTGCTTAACTTTGGATCACCAATACCATTGCATTTATTATTGTTCAGTAAGTAGTTGTGGAATGAATGGAAGTCATGGAGGTACATCTAACATGATCCGATTTGACAGAATAATAGCTGCTGTGTTAAAAACCATCAACAGGCCCATTTTATGGCATAAGAACAAAGGATACAGCATTTTGGCAACACACTTTATAGAATGATATGATTTACCAGATTCACACAAGCAAATGCACAGTCTAGAAATGAACTGGTATGTTTACAGGTGAAAAACAAGTATAAAAATACAAATAGATCATAAATATCTTCCTATCTGAATGCTTAAAAGTTCACACATAGATAAGACGCAGGTCCTCTTTAAGAATATCTTAATTCTTAAACTTTTGTGTGTGATACAAAGATACATTTCTATCAATTAGCACACTTTTGGATAAATTGACCTAAGCTCAAATCCAAATTGAAGCTTGAAATGGCTGAAACAGGATTTAAAGGATGTTACCAGGATTCCTGTCCCTTATTTTGTAGCTATACTCTTTACTGTGGCTTTAGCTTTATTCTCTTATGGTTAAAAGATGGTAGCATTACCTCAAGACCTCACATACTCTAATTTTAAGAGGGAGAGAGAGCTACCAGTGGAACAAATGTCTTAAGCCTGGCTCTCACTGGTTTAAATCTGGATCATGTGCCCAGCTCTGAACCAAGCTATGTGGCATAAGAGAAGCTGTTCTTCAAGGGAATTTGGAATACTATTGGGAAGAAAGAAGAGAAAATGGCAGGCTAAAATATAACAAATGTCTAGCACATAGAGGAATGTTTTCGTCAAATTTTAAGCATGGGTATGGATTCAATACACTCTTTAAAAATAGATTATATTTTGAGGTATATTAGACTTTCAGCTTTATAAATGCAAGGACCATCTGTTATTGTGTCCTTGTGGCTTAACAGTGTGCCTTATATAAAGTAGATATCCAATAATACTTTTTGAATGAGTAAGTAAACATGAGCCATCCCTTAACCTTACAGAAATCATTGCAGGACTTCTCTATTGACTTGTGTGATAAAGCAAAACAAGAATTTCTATACATATGTATAAAATCGTTTAGAAAAAAGTATTCATTCTCTACCAAATTAAAGAAGAATTTGTTAGATTCAATTACAGTATCATGAAAAGATCTTTACAAGTTGAGATTTTGGCCTCTATTTTAAAATTTGGATTCTTTTTGATCTCTTTCACCTTTTGCATATAAAATAAACACCATATTTCCTTCGGCATTTTGGAGAACTGAACTTGATAATCCTGGCAGTGCTATTTTGCTCTTTCAAGACATTCCACAGCAAGCACATATGTTTCTGACTAAATGTCACTATGCTTAAGGTTTCTATAATTTGGATCTGAAGGTTGGCAAAGAGAGAAGGAAGGCAGAACTTTTTAGTTTCTTATTACCCTATCCCATGATGTTTCTTTGTTCATTTGATTCTAATGATTCCAACAGGAGTGGAGACCAAAGCTGGAGGACTGGCCTACCACGGGTTAATTAATTAGTGGAAGGGCTATTTCTTGAGTCTGATGGTGGGGAATGGGTCAGAAAAGACTAATTAGACAAGCTTCAAGTTCTAGGGAGCTGCCTGTGGAACAGGTGAAAATAAACTGGTGATAATTGAGGGGCTAATTATCCTCTACCTAGCAATTGGCCACCAGGTGTTCTGCAGCACATAAAAGAAGAGACCGGTGGAGCAACAGAGGCTGTTTCTTTCAGAGAAATAAGGACGGGGGGATGGGGAGCAGGGAGTGGAGCACACACACACAAACCCAGAGGACTTTTTAAATCTTTAAAATGATGTCTGGTTTTTTTTTTTTTTTTTTTTTTTTGGCATAATCTTTCTTGTTTCATTGGGTAGAAAACTGGACCAAGGACATGTGCTGGTGTTTTGTTTTATTTCTTTTGAAAGAACTAGTGTCCCTTCTAGTCTGTGTACTCATGAAGAATTTCAGTGTTGGGTATGCACATACATTTATCCTTGTAATTGAGTTTATGGTAACAATTTACATGGAGCATATATTAGATAGAAAGTTTATTGGCACTTAGAAAGTCAAGGATTAATAATAGAATGGAAACCAACCAGCCTGAATTGTTATGAGCAACTATTTGTTTTACAACAACCAAACCTCCTCTTATTTATGCTCTATCGGAATAATGAGGTCTCAGAATATCTCTAGTGGTGTGAAAGGTATTACGAAGGTATCCTTTAACAGATTTTTCAGCTCTCTTTTATTGTCCTAACATGTCATTTTGTGAAAAATCAGCACTTAGAAGCCAGTAACTAAACAGGACTGTCTCTGATGTAATATTTTATAGGCAGTATAAAGAGTGAATACAAGGGGTTAATTATTACCATTAACATAATATAATGTCCCTTTCATAAATATGTCTGTAAGTCTGAGACAGCATGACAAAAGATAGAAACTATTTTTAAATGGCAAAGGTAAAAATTAGGTTGTCAGGAGAGTTAAGCTTAGACATACGTCTTGTCTGATAACAGCTCTGACTCTCCTGTCTTCGCAGGTGTCCAAGGCTGGAGAAGGCATTGCTTCTTTGGAGCAGGGTGCTTTGCTCTGAAGCAAGGACACCTCTCTCCTCAGGCTCTCAGCACTCAGTGTGGGTGGAGCTCCCTATAATGCACTGTTCTGGCCTGGGACAACTATGCTGCAGTTATATGGCTGTTTTTAGGCCTGGGTTTTTTTGTTTGTTTGTTTTTGCCTTTTCCCCCCTGCTGTTGACATTTCCCTCAGTAGGAAGAGCAACTTAAGGGTAGTTCAGAACTGGATTGGAATCATGGCTAGAACACGTACCAGTGTTGTGACTTTGAGTTAAAGACCTTAAATTCATAGACTTTTGCTTTTTCTCATCTGTAAAATGGAAGTAATGATTACTACTTTCCAGGGAACTTGTAAGGATTAAATAGAATGTAAAATGTCTTTGGTTTCATTAAGTTTTGACTGGAAAAATGAACCAATCACCTAGTGTATAAACACCACAAATGTATTATATAGGGAACTGAAATACAGAGAATGTGATACAAATTTTACGGAATAGCTGAAAAGCCAAACAAGGAGTGGTTAGGCAACTTGGTGATTACTATTAATACATCAGGAAGCAAATTCCACTCCTCTACTGAGGGCATAGGGAGAGGAGAGAGCATTACTACAACTCAGGGACCATGTTGGTCTTGGCAAGCCAGAACTGTAGCCAGTACATCTTCATGGGGACACACCAACACCGATGCTCTGAAACAGAGAAGAGAAACGCTCTACTTCTCCCCAGTCCCACCCTCAGTCTCCACCCTTTTTCTCGCATCAGTTGAACTAAGCCAGAAGCCACTAGACATGGAAGCCAGCCTAAGAAATCCATTAGCCTGTTGGACACAACTCCCCTGAGATCCAGAGAGAATAGAAGAATGTCAAAGACTGGCTCAGACAGTAGTAGTCCCAGGACTGGTACCCGTGGCATGCTGCCTGATACACTGGCACGTGACTGAGATGCCAGTAGACCCATGTCTTTTCCCCCTGGGGCCCAGGAGTCTTGCAGTTCTCTCTCTCCTCCCTCATTTCCCTACTCTGACCATTTAAAGGTCCCTTGAAACCTGGTAGAGATCAGAAAAGAGACTTCAGCCTCAGCACAGGTCCTTCATTCTCGCTGGTGCTTCTTCCTTCCTACACTATGGACTTCTTGGAATCCATCTCTTTTCTGCCCCCTCCCCCTTTTTTTTTCTGAGAGAAAATAATTTATCCTTTAGATGAATGCAGGGAATGAGAATTTTCTTAAGATCTCCCACTTCATTCTCTTCAGGGAAACCTTCCAGCTTTCTAATTTGTCATCTAAATCCAGGGAACATGATTTACTTTGTTTATTTATTTTATTATTTATTTATTTATTTTTTACTTTACAGTATTGTATTGGTTTTGCCATACATCAACATGAATCTGCCACGGGTGTACACGTGTTTTTACTTTAAAAGCATACATCCAAACATCATATTAGGTGCTAGAAAACCCTACCATAACATTGACGAATGTAACTCTTCCCAGCAATGCCTATGACTGGATAAAAGAAGACTAATTCTTAAATAGTTGCTGAAAAATCAAGAAATGTTATTCTTGACCCCTGGCTATATTTATTGGACTTCTCAAGGGGCAGAGTAGTAAAGAATCTGCTTGCCAATGCAGGAGACACAGGAGACACAGGTTCAATCCCAGGTTGGAAGAACCCCTGGGGTAGGAAACGGCAACCTACTCCAGAACTTGCCTGGAAAATTCCATGGTCAGAGGAGCCTGGTGGGCCACAATCCATAGGATTGCAAAGATTCAGACATGACTAAGTATAGAATTCTTAATGGGCTTGCATATCTAATTTCCATACCCTCAGCAAGTCATCAAAACTGAGAGCATTGTAGGGAAATGAGGAAAATGGGAACAACGCAAAAATACACATATCCTTACAGGTAAGCCTGGATTGAGTGAAGAAGCATTAAACATCATTTTGAAGTGCCAAAATGAACTAAACTGTATTCCCCAATGGTCTGGATGTTGTGAATGTTTATCTTGAATAAAGGAATATTAAATAGTTTCTGGCACCTTCTGCTTAAGGTGGTCATATAACTCCTTAAAGATTTTGAACCTAAGAGATGGTTAATGATTTGACTTATTAAGAAGTAACTTTCAGTTGTGTGACTAATTATCTACATTAGGCTACTCTGGCCTTCTTTTATGCCATTCAAATGAGGTTTACTGCATAGCAAAGCCTGCTTTTTTCTTTCCTTTTTTAAAAATAAGTTGCCCCACGTGGACTCATCAAAGGTTTATCACTTTCTAAAAGCTGAATGGAGGACCAGATAACATTTGTATTATAAAATAGATTACCTTTTCCTTTTTTCTGTGTGTAATATGTGTGTAAAATTAGACATTGAAGATCAGAGAAAGACTACAATCATCTTTTTCTTTTATTGTGGAAGTCTCCATTTAAGAAGTCCCTAGACTTAGAACTAGACATTAGGAGAGGCGTCTGAGGAGTGAGGAGTCATGGGGATGAAAGGTTAAAGATAAGAGAACTCTGTGTGGGATTTTAATCCACTGGGGAAGCTGTCACAGCATAATTAGAAGAATAAGCTGCGTAGGGACCATGCAGAATGCAGCTGCTCAACCACAGCCTATGACAATTTAGAAAATTCATCTTTTTTAGCCTCAAAATAAAAGCTTTTCCCACATCAGGACTGTCGGGAGAATATGTCTTCTGTAAACTCTGCATGAAGACTGATTTAAGATTCCTGAAAGAATACAGCATATTTCAAAGAGGATATATATCTAAATTAGAATAGCTTTTCTTTTAAAATGTTTCATCTTTTTAACTCTTCAGTGGTTCAACTTCTTGATTTTTGTATGGCTCATGTATTCCTATTTTTTGAAATGATGCTTAGCCAAAGTCTAAACTATTTGGGAAGAAGAGTCAGCAGTAGTTTGATTTAGTCAGCTCCAATAGCCAAAGGGAAAAATAGGTGAATAAATTAGCTGAGTACTATACTAAAACATCTAGACAGGCCAAATGATCTATCACCCAGAACACCAGCACCTGTTAGGGTAGAGGGAATGGCAAGAGAGAGGGAATTGTGGATTCTTAGCCCAAGCAGTAAACTGTATCAGTTCAGTTCAGTCGTTCAGTCGTGTCTGACTCTTTGTGATCCCATGAATCGCAGCACGCCAGGCCTCCCTGTCCATCACCATCTCCCGGAGTTCACTCAGACTCACGTCCATCGAGTCCATGATGCCATCCAGCCATCTCATCCTGGGTCATCCCCTTCTCCTCATGCCCCCGATCCCTCCCAGCATCAGAGTCTTTTCCAATGAGTCAACTCTTTGCAAGAGGTGGCCAAAGTACTGGAGCTTCAGCTTTAGCATCATTCCTTCCAAAGAAATCCCATGGATGATCTCTTTCAGAATGGACTGGTTGGATCTCCTTGCAGTCCAAGGGACTCTCAAGAGTCTTCTCCAACACCACAGTTCAAAAGCATCAATTCTTCGGCGCTCAGCCTTCTTCACAGTCCAACTCTCACATCCATACATGACCACTGGAAAAACCATAGCCTTGACTAGACGGGCCTTAGTCAGCAAAGTAATGTCTCTGCTTTTGAATATGCTATGTCGGTTGGTCATAACTTTTCTTCCAAGGAGTGTCTTTTAATTTCATGGCTGTAGTCACCATCTGCAGTGATTTTGGAGACCAAAAAATTAAAGTCTGACACTTTTTCCACTGTTTCTCCATCTATTTCCCATGGAATGATGGGACCAGATGCCATGATCTTCATTTTCTGAATGTTGAGCTTTAAGCCAACTTTTTCACTCTCCTCTTTCACTTTCATCAAGAGGCTTTTTAGTTCCTCTTCACTTTCTGCCATAAGGGTGGTATCATCTGCATATCTGAGGTTATTGATATTTCTCCCAGCAATCTTGATTCCAGCTTGTGTTTCTTCCAGTGCAGCATTTCTCATGATGTACTCTGCATATAAGTTAAATAAGCAGGGTGACAATATACAGCCTTGACGGACTCCTTTTCTTATTTGGAACCAGTCTGTTGTTCCATGTCCAGTTCTAACTTTTGCTTCCTGACCTGCATACAGATTTCTCAAGAGGCAGGTTAGGTGGTCTGGTATTCCCATCTCTTTCAGAATTGTCCACAGTTTCTTGTGATCCACACAGTCAAAGGCTTTGGCATACAATAAAGCAGAAATAGATGTTTTTCTGGAACTCTCTTGTTTTTTCCATGATCCAGCGGATGTTGGCAATTTCATCTCTGGTTCTTCTGCCTTTTCTAAAACCAGCTTGAACATCAGAGAATTCACGGTTGACGTATTGCTGAAGCCTGGCTTGGAGAATTTTGAGCATTACTTTACCAGCATGTGAGATGAGTGCAATTGTGCGGTAGTTTGAGCATTCTTTTGCATTGCCTTTCTTTGGAACTGGAATGAAAACTGACCTTTTCCAGTCCTGTGGCCACTGCTAAGTTTCCCAAATTTGCTGGCATATTGAGTGCAGCACTTCGACAGCATCATCTTTCAGGATTTGAAACAGCTCAACTGGAATTCCATCACCTCCACTAGCTTTGTTTGTAGTGATGCTTTCTAAGGCCCACTTGACTTCACATTTCAAGATGTCTGGCTCTAGATTAGTGATCACATCATCATGATTATCTGGGTCATGAAGATCTTTTTTGTACAGTTCTTCCATGTATTCCTGCCACCTCTTCTTAATATCTTCTGCTTCTGTTAGGTCCATACAATTTCTGTCCTTTATCGAGCCCATCTTTGCATGAAATGTTCCCTTGGTATCTCTAATTTTCTTGAAGAGATCTCTAGTCTTTCCCATTCTGTTAATTTCCTCTATTTCTTTGCATTGATCGCTGAAGAAGGCTTTCTTATCTCTTCTTGCTATTCTTTGGAACTCTGCATTCAGATGCTTATATCTTTCCTTTTCTCCTTTGCTTTTCACCTCTCTTGTTTTCACAGATATTTGTAAGGCCTCCTCAGACAGTCATTTTGCTTTTTTGCATTTCTTTTCCATATATAAACAGTATAAACTTTCAGAAGACTGCCTCATGTTTCCACTAGGTAGGTGTTACTATTGTTGTTTGAAAGAAAAAGAAATTATACTAGTGAGACAGAATAATTTATCGAGATATTAATTTTGGGTTGTTATCTCTTAATTTTTTTCTTCATTTCAAATAGATAGCCAGGCCTTTTAAAAACGCAGTTCTTGGGACTTCCCTGGTGGTTCACAGAAGAATTAAGAATCTGCTTTGCAACGCAGGGAACTAAGGTTAAGTATCAGCTTTGCAATGTGAGGAACTAAGATCCCACATGCTGTAGAGCAACTAAACCTGTACGCCACAACTAAGACCCAATATAGCAAAATAAATAAATAAATATTTAAAACGCAGTTCTTTTCCCTTTTCTTTTATTTATTCTAGTTTTATTGAGACATAATTGAAATAGATCATTGTATAAAGTGTACAACATAAAGGTTTGACTTACATACATTGTGGAATGATCACCACAGTACGTTTAATTAACAACCATCATCTCATATAGATATAATAGAAAGAAATGGAAGAAAAAATGTTTCTCCTTGTACGAATTCGCTTGCCAGTGCAGGAGATGTAGATTCGATCGCTGGGTCGGGAAGATCCCCTGGAGAAGGTAATGGCAACCCACTCCAGTATTCCTGCCTGGGAAGTCCCAAGGACAGAGGAGCCTAGTGTGCTGCAGTCTATGTGGTCACAAAGAGACATGACTTAGTGACTAACAGCAACAAATGAGAGCTCTTAGGATGAACTCTCTTAATTAACCATTTTCATACATATCATTCATCTGTTAACTAAAATCATCACGTTATAAATTACATTTATAGTACTTATGTATCTTATAATTGGAACTTTGTGCCTTTTGACCACTTTCCTTCAATTTCTTCTCCCCTCACCTCCACCTCAACCTTTGGTAGCTACAAATCTGCTCTATTTTTCACTGGATTTTTTTCCCCGTATATAAGTGAGGTCATACAGACAGTATTTGTCTGTCTGACTCATTTCACCTAGCATAATGCCCTCAAGCTCCATTTATTTTGTCACAATGGCAGAATTTCCTTATTTTTTTATGGTTGAATAGTACTCCTGGGATTTCTCTCATGGTCCAGTGGCTAAAATGCCCGAGTTCCCAATTCAGGAAACTCAAGTTTGATTTCTGGCTAGGAAGTTAGATCCCATATGCTGCCATGAAGACCCAATCCAGGCAAAAGAAAAAGTTTGGGGGGAATAATATTCCCTTGAATGTTTTATCCATTTATCCATCAATGGACACTTAGATTGTTTCTATGTCTTGCCTTTTGTAAGTATTGCTGGATAGCCAGACTCTATGTTTCATATCTTCATGATTATTTACAGAATCTGAATTAGAAGCTACTTGAAGGCAACTTCTCTGTCTTTTGTGAAAGCCTAAACTCTTGTGGCTAATCTGGTAAAGGATCTACCTGCAATGTGGGAGACCTGGGTTTGATCCCTGGGTTGGGAAGATCCCCTGGAGAAGGGAAAGGCTACCCACTCCAGTATTCTGGCCTGGAGAATTCCAAGGGCTATATAGTACGTGGAGTTGCAAAGAATCAGACAAGACTGAGCTACTTTAACTTACTTACTATCAGATGTCTCCTATATGGGCTTCCCTGGTGGCTCAGAGAAGCGTCTGCCTGGAATGTGGGAGACCCGGGAAGATCCCCTGGAGAAGGAAATGGCAACCCACTCCAGTACTCTTGCGTGGAGAATCCCATGGAGGGAGGAGCCTGGTAGGCTACAGTCCATGGAGTCGCAAAGAGTGGGACATGACTGAGCAACTTCACTTTCACTTCAAACTCTTTAAAGGGATTATGTAAGGGAGGAGAGAGAAGTGCATGTCTTTAAGAGAACCTAGGAGGGGCAAGTTGAGAGCAATAGCAAGAGCTTTTCTGGTAGCAGTGACTTGTTCAGTGCTCATGACAGTGACATCAAAAAGGGTAAAACCTCAGAGGGGATGTAACTGTGGCACATCTGGAGCACAGGATCCTCCTGTTTCACTAAAGTTTCACATACACTGAGCTCAGCTCAGCCTTCAAATCCCAGGAGACCCTGAGGACTGAGATACCGTGTGTCTCAGCAGTGGCCCCTGCTGCCAAATAACCACTTATTGAAAGACCTTCCTGAGCCATTGATGTGAGGTTGCCCAAGACCCTAGAACTTTACAGAATACTTTGAGTGGATGTGAGAGTGGGAGCAATAACAAGTGAAATAAAATCCCATCCAGTGTGGTAGGATAAGGGCTGGGAGATGGATTTAAGTGGACTTAGAGAAATGAATCAGAGAAGGCAATGGCAACCAACTCCAGTACTCTTGCCTGGCAAATCCCATGGACAGAGGAGCCTGGTAGGCTGCAGTCCATGGGGTTGCTAGGAGTCAGACACGACTGAGCGACTTCACTTTCACTTTCCACTTTCATGCATTGGAGAAGGAAATGGCAACCCACTCCAGTGTTCTTGCCTGGAGAATCCCAGGGACGGGGGAGCCTGGTGGGCTACTGTACATGGGGTCACACAGAGTTGGACATGACTAAAGTGACTCAGCAGCAGCAGCAGCAGAGAAATGAATAAATATTGGGTTTCCCCGATGGCTCAGCAGATAAAGAATCCACCTGCAATGCAGAAGACATGGGAGGCGTGGGTTCAATCCCTGGGTTGGGAAAATCCCCTGGAGGGGGAAATGGCAACCCACTCCAGCATTCTTGCCTGGAAAACCCCAGGAACAGAGCAGCAATAGTCCATGGGGTTGCAAAGAGACATGACTGAGCAACCTAAGCACAAGAACAGAAATAAGTAAAACTTGCTATTTATCATAGTTTACCAATTAAAATTCAGACCCACTTTATCTGGGTCTGTAAAATGAAAAATTTATCATAAGGATAAAGTGATATTGTAGCCTTGCTTCTATCTGTAAACCCACCTCATTCTACCACCCCCCTTCCTTACTGTACTCTAGCCATGCTGATTAGTTCCCAATCTGCTGTGCTCCTTTGTTATATGGGGATCTTTCCCATTCAGCTTCCTTTTGCCTAAAAAAAATGCTCCTCTAAATATTTGCATGATTGGCTTTTCCTCACCTTTTAGGTCTTAAGTGCCATTTCTCAGGAGAAGTTATCTCTTAGAACCAAATGAAAAGAGCCTTCTCTTACATCTATGCCAAAACAGTTACTCTCAATTACCTTCCTTTATATTCCTTCTTAGGAGTCATCATAAAGCAGATAAATAGAGGGATGGGAAGATAGACGGACAATGCATTAGTAATCTAGAGCTGTGATACCACAGACTGAATGGCTTAATAGACATTTATTCTCTCATAGTTTTGGAGGCTAGAAATCCAACATCAAGATTTTGCCAGGTTTAGTTTCTTCTGAGGCTTCTCTTCTTGACTTGCAGATGGCTACCTTCTTGCTATGTCCCAACATAGTTTTTTTGTTTTGTTTTTTTTCTGTGAGTCTTTGTCCTAATTTCTTTTCTTATAAAGATACTAGTCATATTGGCAGAGAAGGCAATGGCACCCCACTCCAGTACTCTTGCCTGGAAAATCCCATGGACGGAGGAGCCTGGTAGGCTGCAGTCCATGAGGTTGCTAAGAGTCAGACACGACTGAGCGACTTCACTTTCACTTTTCACTTTCATGCATTGGAGTAGGAAATGGCAACCCACTCCAGTATTCTTGCCTGGAGAATCCCAGGGACAGGGGACCCTGGTGGGCTGCCGTCTATGGGGTTGCACAGAGTTGGACATAACTGCAGCGACTTAGCAGCAGCAGCAGCAGCAGTCATACAGGATTAGTCAGATTGACCCAACTATATAGCCTCATTTTGTCTTAACTGCCTTTTTAAAGGCCTCCAAATACAGTCACATTCTAGGGTACCAAGGGTTAGAACTTCACCATGTGAATTTTGAGGGGATACAGTTCAGTTCATAAGAGATAGATGGATAGATGGATAGACTATCACTAGTTTTTTCTTCTAGGGAGAGACACTGGCTTGGCTGTGGGCCTAAGGGAGAGGTTTGGGGTCCTCCTACTTACCCTAATCATTACTCTTCCACCTTGAGAGATACCTAGCATCTTTTACTCCTAACCCTTATGGTGCTAATAGCATGAATCAACTTTCTTCTTTGAATTTTTCTGTACCTCACTTTTACCAAATCCTGTTCAGTTACTTGGAGGAGGAAATGGCAACCCACTCTTGTGTTCTTGCCTATAGAATCCCCATGGGCAGAGGAACCTGGTGGGCTATAGTCCATGGGGTTGCAAAGAGTCGGACATGACTGAGTGACTAAGCACTTTCAGTTACTAGTCATCTACCTGCTTCTTATCTTCTAAAATATTGTTATGTCTTACTTTATCATTTTGATTTTTTACAGTTTTTCCTTCCTTCACCATAATTTTTGTAGCATTTCATGATTGTATGGAGATAAGTCTACATATTCAGTGCTTCATGTTTAAAATCTGTTATGTTGCTTAGCTTTGTTTAACATGACTTTAAGGCTCTTAACTCTGGTTCCTAAATCTTGGAGAATCCTTATTATTACTTGTGTAAAAGTTCTATTATTAATAATCAATCCATTTATTTTTATAAAATTAATTACATAAGAAATTATGTATTTAATTTATTAAAATTTCATGGGTATTATCCAGAAAATTATAAATATTGTATCTAACATTGGCTTTAGGTACTGTGGATCTGGTGAATTTTTATATACAAACCTGGGTCTATATATAATAAAATAGTATCACATCACATAATAACATTTAGATTCATTAAAATGATATTTGGTTCAAAGTAGATTTCAGTTTTGGTTCTCACTAGGTTCATAGACAAAGCCTGTATGTAGTCCAACCAAATTATCAGTTTTTGTTCTCCAAACATGCCTGCACATTTCAGCCTCTGTGCTTTTGTTTAATATACTTCCTCCTCTTAGAATGATTCATCCTTATTTGTTAAAGTCCCTTCCGTTTGAAAGCCTCCCTCAAAATCCATCATCCCTGAGGCTTTTATCTAGATGTTCTGTCTCTCCTTTGAATTAGTATTTATACTGCTCTTCCGGTCCTTACTTGACTCCAGTCAAGTAGTGTGGAAACTTGATTTATCTTTCTTGTTAGTCTATAAGCATCTCAGTTCAGTTCAGTTGCTCAGTCATGTCCGACTCTTTGCGACCCCATGAATCGCAGCATGCCAGGCCTCCCTGTCCATCACCAACTCCTGGAGTTCACTCAGACTCACGTCCATCGAGTCCGTGATGCCATCCAGCCATCTCATCCTCTGTTGTTCCCTTCTCCTCCTGCCCCCAATCCCTCCCAGCATTAGAGTCTTTTCCAATGAGTCAACTCTTCGCATGAGGTGGCCAAAGTACCTGAGCTTCAGCTTTAGCATCATTCCTTCCAAAGAAATCCCAGGGCTGATCTCCTTCAGAATGGACTGGTTGGATCTCCTTGCAGTCCAAGGGACTCTCAAGAGTCTTCTCCAACACCACAGTTCAAAAGCATCAATTCTTTAGCGCTCAGCCTTCTTCACTGTCCAACTCTCACATCCATACATGACCACTGGAAAAACCATAGCCTTGAATAGGCGGACCTTAGTCAGCAACATAATGTCTCTGCTTTTGAATATACTAACTAGGTTGGTCATAACTTTTCTTCCAAGGAGTAAGTGTCTTTTAATTTCATGGCTGTACTCACCATCTGCAGTGATTTTGGAGACCCCCAAAATAAAGTGTGACACTGTTTCCACTGTTTCCCCATCTATTTGCCATGGAGTGATGGGACCGGATCGCATGATCTTCGTTTTCTGAATGTTGAGCTTTAAGCCAACTTTTTCACTCTCCTCTTTCACTTTCATCAAGAGGCTTTTTAGCTCCTCTTCACTTTCTGCCATAAGGGTGGTATCATCTGCACATCTGAGGTGATTGATATTTCTCCTGGCAATCTTGATTCCAGCTTGTGTTTCTTCCAGTGCAGCATTTCTCATGATGTACTCTGCATAGAAGTTAAATAAGCAGGGTGACAATATACAGCCTTGACATACTTCTTTTCCTATTTAGAACCAGTCTGTTGTTCAATGTCCACTTCTAACTTTTGCTTCCTGACCTGCATACAGATTTCTCAAGAGGCAGGTTAGGTGGCCTGGTATTCCCATCTCTTTCAGAATTTTCCACAGTTTCTTGTGATCCACACAGTCAAACACTTTGGCATAGTCAATAAAGCAGAAATAGATGTTTTTCTGGAACTCTCTTGCTTTTTCCATGATCCAGCAGATGTTGGCAATTTGATCTCTGGTTCCTCTGCCTTTTCTAAAACCAGCTTGAACATCAGGAAGTTCACGGTTGACGTATTGCTGAAGCCTGGCTTGGAGAATTTTGAGCATTACTTTACTAGCATGTGAGATGAGTGCAATTGTACAGTAGTTTGAGCATTCTTTAGCATTGCCTTTCTTTGGGATTGGAATGAAAACTGACCTTTTCCAGTCCTGTGGCCACTGCTGAGTTTTCCAAATGTGCTGGCATATTGAGTGCAGCACTTTCACAGCATAGTCTTCCAGGATTTGAAATAGCTCAACTGGAATTCCATCACCTCAACTAGCTTTGTTTGTAGTGATGCTTTCTAAGGCCCTCTTGACTTCACATTCCAAGATGTCTGGCTCTAGATTAGTGATCACATCATCATGATTATCTGGGTCATGAAGATCTTTTTTGTACAGTTCTTCCATGTATTCTTGCCACCTCTTCTTAATATCTGACCTAAATCAAATCCCTTATGATTATACAGTGGAATTGAGAAATAGATTTAAGGGCCTAGATCTGACAGAGTGCCTGATGAACTTTGGAATGAGGTTCGTGACACTGTATAGGAGACAGGGATCAAGACTATCCCCATGGAAAAGAAATGCAAAAAAGCAAAGTGGCTGTCTGGGGAGGCCTTACAAATGGCTGTGAAAAGAAGAGAGGCAAAAAGCAAAGGAGAAAAGGAAAGATATAAGCATCTGAATGCAGAGTTCCAAAGAATAGCAAGAAGTGATAAGAAAGCCTTCTTCAGTGTTCAATGCAAAGAAATAGAGGAAAACAACAGAATGGGAAAGACTAGAGATCTCTTTAAGAAAATTAGAGATACCAAGGGAACATTTCTATAAGCATCTAGGACACAGAAAAGTGACAATGAAGGTCACTCAGTTGTGTTTGACTCTTTGTGACTTACTATACAGTCCATGGAATTCTCCAGGCCAGAATACTGGAGTGGGTAGCCATTCTCTTCTTCAGGGGAACTTCCCAACCCAGGGATTGAACCCAAGTCTCCCACACTGTAGGCAGATTCTTTGCCAGCTGAGCCACAAGGGAAGCCCAAGAATACTGGAATGGGTAGCCTATCCCTTCTCCGGCAGATCTTCTCGACCCAGGAATTGAGCTGGGGTCTCCTACATTGCAGGTGGATTCTTTACCAACTGAGCTACCAGGGAAAGCTCTTGGATACAGAAAAAGTTCTTGTCAATTCTTCATGAGTGCCTAATGGCACTACTTTACATTTAGTAAGAGCTCAATAAAATCTGTTGATGTAAATTGAACTCCCAAGTCACGGGAATTTTTAGTTGATAAGTATTGGGAAATATAATCTTATTTACAGCCTTCCTTGGTGATAGCACAGATTCAGTTCTGGACCACCTCAGTGAAATGAATATTACAATAAAACAAGTCACACAAATATTTTGGTTTCCCATTACATTTAACGTACTATACTGTAGTCTGTTAATTGTGCAATAGTATTATACCTAAAAGACAATGCACATACCTTAATTTTAAAATACTTTGTTAAAAAAATGCTAACCGTTATCTGACAATGCAGCCCTGCCACAAGTCTTAAATTTGTAAAACAAACAAACAAACAAATATTTGTAAATTACAGTAAAGCAAAGCACAATAAAATGAGATATGCCCATGAATACTTATCTCTATGAAATAATTAGAAAACTAAATCTGTTGATAATACTATTATGCACCCCCCTGCCAAATTAAAACCCAAACCAAAACATTGTAAATGCAAAATCATACTTCATTTTCATATTACATGAGTAATTTGATGCTTGGTTTTTTGTTTTTTACATTTCTTAAAATAAGGAAAATGTCTTGAAAACTGGTTACATAGATTCATAAGCAAAGGTTTTAGAACAAATTGAATAGGGGATTAAAGACTTGTAAGTCTGTTAAGTTCAAAAGACGTAAGGAGTGTATACAGAAAATGGAGAAGACATCTGTTTAAGAGATATTCCTGCTGAAGCAGAATTAGGAGCAGAGATCAATGGTTTAAGAAGAGAATAGAGCAGAACTAGGCAGATGATACATCTAGCGGTTTTCCCCCAAGAGGTTTTGAGTATAAAGAAGTGACACTACCAATGTACTAACAGCCCTTCAGGGAATCCTGAAGCTTCAGTGTATTGATCTGTGCCACAAAATAGGATATTCAGAGGAGTGGAGATGGGACAGTCTCAATAATTTCAGAAGAGTTTGGTTTCCTTAAAAACAGCACATGCTTCAATGTAACAAATGGTATAATTTTGCAACATTGCACAGCATTATCAAGTGATAACCAATGATTTCTTCATCTTGTTTATTCCATGGCTATGTCATCAGGGACAAAACAAGGCAAATTTCATTTTGTGCACACTATACACCTGACCAAATAGTGATATGACATGAGGAAAATGAGAATATAGGAAGATACAGGAATTAGTTCAGTTCAGTTCAGTTCAGTCGTTCAGTCATGTCCAACTCTTTGCAACCCCATGAATCGCAGCACGCCAGGCCTCCCTGTCCATCACCAACTCCTGGAGTTCATTCAGACTCACGTCCATCGAGTCAGTGATGTCATCCAGCCATCGCATCCTCTGTCGTCCCCTTCTCCTCCTGCCCCCAATCCCTCCCAGCATCAGGGTCTTTTCCAATGAGTCAAGTCTTCGCATGAGGTGGCCAAAGTACTGGAGTTTCAGCTTTAGCATCATTCCTTCCAAAGAAATCCCAGGGCTGATCTCCTTCAGAATGGATTGGTTGGATCTACTTGCAGTCCAAGGGACTCTCAAGAGTCTTCTCCAACACCACAGTTCAAAAGCATCAATTCTTCGGCACTCAGCTTTCTTCACAGTCCAACTCTCACATCCATATGTGACCACTGGAAAAACCATAGCCTTGACTAGACGGACCTTTGTTGACAAAGTAATGTCTCTGCTTTTCAATATGCTACATGCAATCTATGTTGGTCATAACTTTTCTTCCAAGGAGTAAGTGTCTTTTCATTTCATGGCTGTAATCACCATCTGCAGTGATTTTGGAGCCCAGAAAAATGAAGTCTGACACTTTCCACTGTTTCCCCATCTATTTCCCATGAAGTGATGGGACCACATGCCATGATCTTTGTTTTCTGAATGTTGAGCTGTAAGCCAACTTTTTCACTCTCCTCTTTCACTTTCATCAAGAGGCTGTTTAGTTCCTCTTCACTTTCTGCCATAAGGGTGGTGTCATCTGCATATCTGAGGTTATTGATATTTCTCCCAGCAATCTTGATTCCAGCTTGTGCTTCTTCCAACCCAGCATTTCTCATGATGTACTCTGCATTTAAGTTAAATAAGCAGGGTGACACTATACAGCCTTAACGTACTCCTTTTCCTATTTGAAACCAGTCTGTTGTTCGATGTCCAGTTCTAACTGTTGCTTCCTGACCTGAATACAAATTTCTCAAGAGGCAGGTTAGGTGGTCTGGTATTCCCATCTCTTTCAGAATTTTCCACAGTTTATTGTGATCCACACAGTCAAAGGCATATGCATTGATAAAAATTAAGCACAAGGAGTAACACGCCAGTACTTTTTCACATTATGTTATTCAGTCACTAAGTTGTGTCCAACTCTCTGCAACCTCATGGGCTGTAGCTAGGCTTCCCTAACCTTCATTATTTCCCAGAGTTTGCTCAGATTCATGTCATTGAGTTGATGATGATATTTTGTCACATTATAGGTGATAATAAATATCGGCTCAATAAATGAGTTATAGGTTAATGCCTCAAATCTGATCAATGATGATAGTATTAATTTATAGTTATTATTGATAGTTATAAGGTGATATGAAAGAAATAACACAAACCAAAATATTTTTTCTCTATCTTGGAAGTTAGCAAATCATGCTCCCTTCATAGATAGCTGGTTAGAACAGGCTATAACATCAAATAAGTCATAATTCTTCCTTATGCATAAGGGAGCCTAGTACCTGGGTTGTTGTAATCTTTTGTCCAGTGCCAACAGCTAATTAGCCTAAAGCTAAAAGTCAGGACTAGAATTCCATCCTCCTCCTTTTTTTGGTTCACTTTTCATGCTTTTTCTACCCACTATACTACAAAAAACAAGCCAAGGGTATTAAGCAATAGATGTAGCAACTATTCTGATAAGTAACCCAAAACTCACTTTGATGCATTAATTTATCAGGACAATTTATATGATTCTTCAATTATCTATGTGTGTTGTGTTATGTATTTATGTCCAGCTAGAAAGAGTGAGTCATAACCATCAGCCTTCATTCAGTCACTTAACCAACATATATTGCTTCATTCCTAACATATGTTAGTTTTAGCAAAAATCTATTTTAAGTTTTCATTGATGATATCCTTAATAATAAGTATTTGATACAAACAAATTCATTCACACAGTTTAAGAGAAAACAAATAGGTTTTTATAAAGCGCTTGGCCCTGTTTTGCTTAAGATCTTTTTCATTGGGCATCCAATCTATTTTCTTCTGTATGGCTATAAAAAATTCCTTTACATCAGTCAGTCATTTGTAAACTAATGCCCTTACTTCTAGAACTATTGAGAGTATGGATTAATCATTGCTCATCCATTCAGTCTCTGACATGATAAGTATGGTAGCAGAGTCATATTATTATACACCGGGTTACAGGGAAATCTTGCCTTATTTAGTTGCTAAGTTGTTTCCAACTCTTGCAACCCCATGGACAGTAGCCTGCCATTCTCCTCTGTCCATGGGATTTTCTGAGCAAGAATACGAGAGTGGGTTGCTATTTCCTTCTCCAGGTAGTTTTCCCAATTCAGGGATTGAACCCAGTCTTCTGCACTGGCAGGTGGATCCTTTGCCACTCAGCCACCGGGGAAGCCCTGCAGAGGATTGATCTATTATTAAAGATGAGACCCTTTGATTTTTTAAGAAAAATTGTTAAACATATGTTATATACAAGTGAAGTAACCTTAATAGCTTTTTAACTTCCCTTGTGGGAACTTGGTCGTTGGGCGGTAGTATAGAGCTTTTCAAGGGCATTTGTGGTGGATTTCTTTTTATAGCTTTCATGATTATTAGGCAAAAGCATGTCAGGAGAATAGTAAAGCCATGCCTTTTGCTTTCTGAGTGGGTCTCTGTAAGCAATTTAATGCGGTTCACCGAGAGAGGGTATGGTAGCTAGTCCATGTTAAGCCTAAACAAACCGCTGTAGAAATTGAAATGGTTGTTCCTGGCTCAATTCATGCCCCTGGATTAAACTGAAATATTACCCATGTCATGTAGGGATATTGAAGAGAGTTGTAATTCTGTTGGTTTCAACTAGGTACTGCCAGCAGTAACTGCCATATGAAAAACAGTGAAAATACATCTCCTGAAGAATTATTGGTAAAAGGTGAAACTCCAACAAGGAGTACAATTCAAAATAGCAATAAAATAAAGAATAAGGAAAATTATTTGCTATCTAAAAGTAAAATTATGGAAAGCTGTCATCAGTGAAATTACCCTCCTCATAGAATTACAGAATTGCTTAGATTTCTTTTACTGTGTCTGTCTATTGAGTAGGCTGAGTTTGCATTGTTTCCAGAGATACACACATTATATTATTTATTTCCCAAACTGGTAAAATTCCAGCACCATTAATCACTTTTCCCACAGACTGTCTGGTTTTATTTAGTGTGTACATATTAATGCCTTAAATTACATTTCTATAGCATATTCAATGGGCATAATAATAAAACCACAGTTGCTCCAATGACCTTGAGACTGAACCTCATTTCTTTGCCTGCAGAATTTTAAAAATACAGACAATGAGGAGGCACAGGGAAGATGCATAAGTAATTATGGATTCAAAGCGTATGTTTATCTCTGGGAGTATTTCTTCTCAAGTGTTGTTAATATTTAAATATACATTTTCTGAAAGCAGCTATTCTCTGATAATGAGAACTAACCTAACATTTTCCAACCAACCTAAAATTTTTCTGGCTGCCAATCTTCCAGGTAGACCCCTTTACTATATCAGCCTCTATAATAACAATTATCAATTTTACAATCCCTTTAATCACCATTGAACTCTGTAAATATTAACCAGGAAATCTCATATGACTCCTCTAAGAAGGGGCAACTGACTTTTCCAATAACTGCAAAAAAGGACTCAGATAGAAGTTCTAGGACCAGAAATTACTGAAATCAACATTCTAGTATTAGCAAAGCCAGTTTTAGATTTTGGTTTCCTAATGAGGAGTGGAGTATAGAGACATGAAGATATTAAAGACTGTTTAGTTAAGTATTTTCATACTTTGCCTCTGCTATGTATCTTTATATTTTTCTAATTCATAAAGAATGAGATTATAATAAAGGTAATGTGATCAACAAAAACTCTTTATAAGCTTTTTTTTTTTTCATCATTACAACCTAGAGTGAACGCAAAGCTCACTATTGCTCAACCCATCAGAAAATACTTGAAAAGCATCTCTTTTATTGAGGACATTCCAAGAAGGAGCAATATAGAATTTATGACTATCAAGTAAACTAAGTATTATCCCTGTTATCCCTCATCTTTTATTAGCTCTAACATTATCATAGTATTTTTAAGGTGAGCAGATAAAAATACTTTTTGGATGGTTGGTTTTGTGCCATATGCTGTTTTAAGAAAAAAATTAAATGAGGAAAGTATATTTTTAAAAATTATTTACATTCTACAGAACATGTTTACATTGCATATTAAATATTTTATTAAAAATTAAGTCAATATATTTTTATTATGAATGAAGTATATACTTATGAAACAGTTAAAACTATCATCAATGAACACTATAAAAACCTAAAAATTAAGGTTTGGTTACAATTTACTTAGAGTAGAAGATAGAAATATTGGGATAAGAATGGAGGAAGAAGACTGAAGAAAAGAGGAAACCATGACTAACGTTCTGGGCAGTTATTAATGTGCTCTCCTTCCTAGAAAATTCTAAACCATAAGCTCATTGAATATTTTAGACCTGAAAGAAATGTGAGGGAGATTATCTTCTAATATGATGTTGTCATTTAATATTGCATTTCCTGAATTCTGAGACCCATGTTTCCCCCCAGTGCCAAAGATCTGATGCTTTTGAACTGTGGTGTTGGAGAAGACTCTAGAGAATCCCTTTGACTGCAAGGAGATCCAACCAGTGCATTCTAAAGGAGATCAGCCCTGGGATTTCTTTGGAAGAAATGATGCTAAAGCTGAAACTCCAGTACTTTGGCCACCTCATGCGAAGAGTTGACTCATTGGAAAAGACTCTGATGCTGGGAGGGATTGGGGGCAGGAGGAGAAGGGGACGACCGAGGATGAGATGGCTGGATGACATCACTGACTCGATGGACGTGAGTCTGAGTGAACTCCAGGAGTTGGTGATGGACAGGGAGGCCTGGCATGCTGCAATTCATGGCGTCGCAAAGAGTCGGACACGACTAAGTGACTGAACTGAATTGAGTTGACAGTCAAAAGCATTTTATTTTTGCTGTTGGCCAGTGTTTTCAAATTTCCGATTGATACTTATCTTTGGGATTCATAAATAAAATCAGAATTTGGGGAATTTTCAGAAATTCCCTTAACTATGTTATTCTGCCTTTTCTATAACACACTATTTGTATGTTTTAAGTAATAATCAGTGACCATAATAATAACAGTGTATCAGTTTTTTGTATGATAGGATTGTACTGGGATTATCTTAGTTCAAAACAGGAAAATGCATGGTTTATTGGCACTATCAATTAAAATATTGTAATAACCCATAAATATCTACTTGATATAGACATTTCATAATAGGACACATTTAGAACATGAAGTAAAAGTTGTTTACAATATAAAAATTCTACTAAAGTTTTAATATTTAAAAGTTATTATTCTTAAAATGAATTTTTAAAACACAAAGCATTTCTTGCCCACTGGATAATCCTTATTTTTGTTTTGTGATAAATATTTTAGATGTAAAAATATATTTCCATTTTGCATTGATCTGATTGTATTAAGAGTATGTCCAAAGTAACTTAATTTTGTCAAGTTTCTTGTTAAGGCATAGGCTGCTTCATCTAAAGGGCTTCCCAAGAGGCACAGTGTAAAGAATCCACCTGCCAATGCAGGAGACTCATGAGAAGCAGGTTCAATCCCTGGGTCAGGAAGATTCCCTGGAGTAGGAAATGGAAACCTACTCCAGTATTCTTGCCTGGAAAATTGCATGAACAGAGGATCCTGGTGGTCCATGAGGTCACAGTGGACACGACTGAATGGCTGAGCGTGCACACTTCATATAAGCTATTTTTTAAAAAAGTGAAGATGTATTTTCAGCTTGTCTTGATTCTGATGTTGAAATCAATGTTGCCATTGTTATTTCATATTTCACATCAGTTTCTAATTTCACGTTGTAATGTTCTACAAGAATATTTGCAATTGTTGCCTCTTTTTTGTTAAGGTAGTTACAAATAAGTGTACCTGTAGCAAATATCCAAGCATTTTGTAAAATGCCAGTGAATGTTATGGGGTAATATTAGAATAGTGTAACATTTGGATCTCCTAGCAAGGTCAACACTGCTGTATAGATTCACATGGTGAAATTGCTTATTTAAGGATTAGAAATTTGTTGTTTCTTCAAAACCACTCATAAAATCCATATGAATATACTCTGCTTATAAACTTCTTAATAATTATTTTAAAAAAGGCTTATTATAGAAAGTTGCCTGCAGAAAAGACCACAGACTCACGTATAATATGGGAACAACTGCAAGCAAGATGGTTGCATACTAATGTCTCTCTATTATTAAGCTTTTACTTTCCTTGTTTTCTCTATTAATTTTCCACAAGATTTCAGATTCAGAGACATATGTAAATTTCTTAAGGAACTTCCACGTGGAAATGCTACTCTCAGCCAGGCAGCAATGATCACATGGTTGTTGCCTGTACATTTGTGAACCTCAAAAGAACCAATTCATCAAAATTTACAGAATGAGTTTCAGCAGCTTAGAAGAAAATTCCAGAAATAATTGTAGAGCACTCTTTTAATGCTTATTCTAAACTAAATGGTTGTGAGATAAAGTAGACAAGGGGATACATCAGAATTGTTTAATAACATTCCTGAACTGAGTTTCAAAAGTAAGATAGTTCAACATAACTGCAAATCCTTGATCTTTTATTATTTAGGGAAAGATTTTTATTGATCTTTTTCTGTTTATATTTCACCAAGCATTTTTATTAGATACTGTTTCTGTATTTTGTAAAATATCTTTATATCATCTATTGATATGTCTGTGGTGAATTAACTGATCCCTATTTTTCATTTCTCTCAGCATCCATACACATGCCACTGTCTCATCATGGATGGAATATTTTTTCCTTACCTATTGATGTTGATCTTTGTCATGTGACATGTTCAGTAATAAATGAGTAGAGGTAACAGTGTGATATTTATAGGCATTAAGAAACCTTGTGGGTTTCCATTTGCCACTTTGTACTCTGTAATCACGATGAGAAGAGCTTCTTTAGCTTGGTTCAGAATGAACATACAGAGAGCAGAGCTACCAGAGACACTATAAGTAGGAAAAGTCACCCAGTTCAGCCCAATTAAGATCAGCAGAATCACTCCACCTGGCTTGCTGACCCATGAAAATTTAATCACTGGTATTTTATGCACTGAGTCATTTTTAAATGTAGTTGTAATGTGCCAACAGTTAACTGATTATGGCTTCTTAGTTGGCACAATGGTAAAGAATCTGCCTGCCAGTGTAAGAGAAGCAAGAGATGTGGGTTCAATCCCTGGGTCAGGAAGATCCCCTGTAGTAGGAAATGGCAACCTACTCCAGTATTCTTGCCTGAAAAATTCTATGGGCAGAGGAGCCTGGTGGGTCACAAAGAGTCGGACATGACTGAGTGACTCAGCAAGGCACAGCAAGGAGAATTTAGAGGGAATGTAGCTTGCAGAGTTGGAGAATTAAAACTTTTGTTATCACAGTTTCTGGAGTCAGTAAAAGATACTCAAATTAAGACTGAGTTCAAAGACAAAGAATAATCAAATGTATGAGCATTATGTATAACCTGATGATATATAACCAGACTAAACCAGGGAAGTAGACTCAAAACGTTTATTAAGATCTCTGAAATGGTATCTAGAAAACTTGTAGTACTGTCGAAGCCTCATAAACCCAAAGTACCTGATTAAGTAAAGAGAAGGAAAGAGAGAGGCATGTCTAAAAAATAATTGTAAGTGTGGCTTTTGACTTGCATCAAACATATAGATAATCCATAAAGTGTTGAAGAAAGAACCAGTTGGAACTAAAAAAAACTGAGCCTAGATGTTTGAAAATGACTTTGGGTCTTCAAATTACTACAGGCAGGAAGCAACTGAGAAAACTGCTCAACAATCTAAAAAGAGCATGTTTTCCAAAATGTTCTTCAGAAGTGGACAATGAGAATTATGGACAGGAAAGGAGCTCTCAGAGGATGGGACCAAAGTCTGTGGATGGCAATGGACTGAGGATACACTCCTGAGGATCAAAGATAAGACCTAAAAGACAAATATCCCCCATCACAAAGTAGGGTGACTTACAGCATTTGATCAGTCAAATTTTCTAATTGCTATTGGAACAATGGCTGCAGTGTGATGAGATTCTCCCTGTTTCACCATTTTTATATTGGGTTCCTTGGGTGGGGAGTGGGAAGAAGAGGAGGGATAACTTATTTTCTTTTAATTCAGAGGTCTCTGGATTAAGAGAGACTGATCTGCTTTGAGCTTCATGCTATGATTGGATTAGACTTTCTGGAGTCCTTGGATAAGGGTGCTTGTGGTAGTTTGATTTACTCACCTTGATTCCTCAGTTCCTATAGCATCTGCAACCTTGTCATGGATCATCTGAGCCTTTCCTTACTCTGACTTTGTGCTTGGCCATGTAAAATTCCCATTTGACCTCTTGTATCTCTTCTTTCACCATGAGAAGTAGTCTTCCCAGGTGTCTTTTCCTTCCATGGGAACCCTAGAATGAACACAAGAGCAGCAGAGCCATTCCAGCCAACCAGCAGGCCTTCATGAAGGAAGCAGAGCTGCCCAACCGAGGCCATCCCAGATTAGCAGAGCTTCTTCAGTCAGTCTGCAGATTCATAAGAACGAGCAGTTAAAGCTGTGGTTGTCAAACTTTTCCTTTAAAGGGCCAGTCAGTAAATATGTTAGGTTTTGAGTCATGTCATCTGGCTGTCTATAGTGCAAAAGCAGCCATAGACAATTCATAAAAAGTGAGACAGCTGCATTCCAATAAAATCACTTAGACAGAAATTCATATAATTTTTTCTTATGTGAGATACTATTCTTATGATTTTTTCCAACTACTTAAAATTACATAAAAATCATTCTTAACTCACTGGCTATTTAAAGAAATATTTCAGATTGGATTTGGCACCAGGGCCAAAAACAGGTCACGGCAAATATTCCTAAAAATTGCTTATAGACACCTTCATCTTGCCAAAGTTCCATTTCTTATGGTAAGTGTTGAACTTCATCTTCCTTTTCTACTTTTTTTCTCTGCTAGATCTTAGGCCATTTTATTCCCATCAGTGTACCTCCAAGTTACTTGTTATGTAAAACTACTGATATTAATATTTATTCCTTTATTTTTCTTCCATCTTTATTTTATTCTTTATCTCTAATAAGCACAAATCAAATGCTTTCCTTGAGACCTACTCTCTCAGAAGGCTGAGTACATGGGAAAATGAACATATTTTTCATTTAGCTCAGGTACACATAGTTTACTCATGCTGATAGTATTACCTCTTAATGTTATTAGAAAAGTCTTGAAAACAATATTGTGAGATAAGATTAAACCTTTTTTTAAAAAGTGGCATTTCATACAGATAAGAATAAACAGAAGGCTGAACTTGAGTCCATCCTATCATAGAGACAGAAAGAAATGACTAACTGATGTATCATAGTTAAATGCAATCGCAAACCCAGAATTTTTAAGCGTGATTCAGCACTGCTAGTATTTCCACCTCCATTTCAGTAGATACTGATGCTTAAACTGGAGTTTACTGTGACAAGTACAGAAAGCACAGTTAGGTTACTAACATCTGCTCTTGTTCAAATAAACGTGCTCGCCAAACTCCCTTTAGAGGGGTAAAAGAGGCCTAACTTATAAAGAAGCCTTAACTGATTTCATCACTGAACAGGATGGAACTGGTTATCATTTGTCAAGGACTGTTTATAACATATCCTTCAGTACTTAAAGCAATTTGCCATGCTAGTGGTATTTCAGACTGTGGGATATATTTCTAGTCTAAAATCCAAATAAAGTGAAGAAAGACAAAGTCAAGCATTCCTTTCACCATTCTCTTCTTGACTTCCTTCATAGTATTTTAATATGAAGTTTTCGGGTTTTTTTTTTTGCATTTTTCTAGGGAAAAGATATGGATCAGAACATCAACCCTACAATGGCCAAGTTTGATTAATTTTGATAGAACTTCAGAGGGAAAGAAAAGAAAGGAAAGGAGAAGGAGAAACAGGGGAAAGGGTTGGGGGGGGGGGGAGGAGATAAAGCCAGAGAGAGCGAGGGAGGGCAGAGAAAAAGGAGAAAGGAAACAGGAAGAGGGAGCAGAAGGGAGCAAGGGAAAAAGCAGAACCTACATTAGAGAATAAGGGCAATTTTCCCTAAAGTCTCCTAGATACAGAGGAAATAGGGAGCTGTCTCAGTTTCTGCCTAGTAGAAAAGACTTAATTAAAAATTTTAAAACTGCTGAAATTGCTGTTTCAATGTTAACAGCACTTGTGAATTTTAAATACAACCCTTTTGTCCTTACCTCAGAAAATCTGGAAAAGAGATACAATTTTGAAAGTTCAAACAGGAAAATATCTCAAAGATTGGGGTCTAAAACCTTAAGGGCAGGGGTAGCATAATGATTCATCTTACATCTTAACTTTCACCTATTGATCTACTCAGAGTGGTGTGCAGAGAAAAAGTCCAGTGCCATTTCTGGGTGTGCTAGACATGAGATTCACCTTTCAGATCTCTCTCAAGAAGGATTTGTTGTCCCAGCTGCTGGATGAGCAGTCAGTTGACAGCTCCCAGCATTCAACTACCTCAGGGGTCACCTCAGCTGCAGAGAATCATATTGACCAAAGCCATGTCCTTCCCAAGGCAGCATGCGTTCAGTGGTCAATCATGGTGAGGATACAAAGGTCCAATCATTTTGACCCACAACAGAACAACTCTGATGATGTCTACGGCTTGTCAGGCATTTATCAGCGTCCCATTGCTTTCTCTGCCTTCATGGGGTTGATCCCTAATGACTATCCTAGACCCATATTCTATCTCTCTCAGTGTCTCCTTCCAGAGAGCTCAGTTTACAGACCTTGGTGCAGGGACACTGATTTGTAATTGATTTGTGATGTCTGCCATGACAAGGATAACCATTGCTGTTGAGGAAGAAAGGTATTCTTTAAGCCTCAAGCCATCAGGGCAGAATTAGTAGTGTTCTGGTCCTGAGAGTAACATCAAAGGGAAGACTGGAATCTTGTGGGAGAAAAAATACCAGAAAGAGTCAATGATTTAATCATAAAGTGTTTATTGATATAGGCTGTATACCAGCTAGAATCCAATAATGCATACAAACAATTAAAATATAACTTAATAGACACTGCCTAGAGCTCCTTAAAGGGGCTGTGGAAGCCTAGAAAGCAAAGTGAACTTTGCTGAAAGAGGTTGGGAAAAAGAAATGACACATATTTTCCTACCATAGGAAGAACACAATAGGGCTCCTCAGATGTCGAAGGTGGAATATACACAGGCAGAGTCAGGAAGCAGGGAGTGTGCTTGGGGAATGGCAGGTAGTTTAGCATGGTGAAGTGCAGTGTGAGCAAAGCTTGGAAAGTGGATCAGGTGGGGAGGCAGGAGATAAGACTAGAACATCTGGTTATTGCCATTGGGGAGGGTCTACTTTGCCTTGCTTGGGAATTTGGACTTAATCCAGCAGCCAATGGGCACTTTTGCAAAGGAAGCTGTGATTCTGTTACGTGTTTGCTAATGTCTTGGACAGATGTTCGGCTTTTCTTGTGCTGTTCTGGATTCTGATATTGCTGTCCTCTGGATTAGTGTACACCTTTGGGGGCCCTTTAAAGAGGGTGTTTCAGGTGTACCTCATTTAGGAAAGGCATTCCTCAGAACAACTAGAGAAAGAGTCACTGTTTCTCTCTGGGCTTCTCATAGTCTGGGACCTGAATGTTAATGAGGTTTAATATGTTTAAAGCTACTACAGCATCCCAGGGTATTAGGCATGGCAGGAAGAGGGACTTTGACCTGAAGAAGCAGACCAGGAAGTGGGAGAGGGGACCACAAATTAAAGATGAAATATGTAAAATTATAAAATATGACTCATGAGTCAAATTTCTGAATTAACATCCTTTCTGTTTTCCAGAAGCTTTGGGGAAATTGTGTGGAAAAGAGTGTGTCTGGGCTGGACTAGAGGTATCTCCCTGGTGTGCCAGCAAGTGGAATTAGGAAACACCCTGCTGGAAGTCCTCCAACTGCTCTGGGCAGGCTGTCTCTTTAACTGTAATAGGATGCTCAGAGACACAAACAGATGTCCAGCCACAATCCTGGATTTGTCTGGATCTCAGGAGCCACATATGAAATCTATAAACTCATACACAATTAGAGTTCATTACAGATACAGCTGAAAAACCTAGGGAGGGGCTAGATGTTCAGGCCAGTGGGAGGGAGAGGGGACGGCTCATGGAGTAGACTCTCAGGAAATACGAATGTAGGAGAATCACCAGGATCCTTGGCAGAAACAGTTCATAAGTGTAAGGCAAAGGGTAGGCTGAACAGCAGAGCTAAATGTGCAAAGGAGCAGTTGTTCTAGTACAGCAGGAAATTGTGCTTGAAACTCTTCTCACAGCACTAACTCCTAGAGGGACATGTGCTCCTGGAAAGAAAGGGCTAGATGGTAAGATAGGATTATCACTCAAGTAATTTAGCCATGAAACTTCATCAAATAGAACTGGACCTGGAAAGGAGTAGCTGTCACTCCCAGCTAGAGAGAAAACTGTGGTCCAGAGACTGGGAGGCAGGGAGTGAAGGAACTCAGCAGTGTCATCATCAAAGAGAAGATAAGGTTTTAATCTATGAGAGAGGCTTGACAGTGAAGAGTGAGGGAAATGTAGATGATAACATTAATAGGATACTGTGGCAGCAAATGTGAAGAATGAGTGAGGTAGAGGATCTAACAGTTCCTCTGTCACTGTTTAGGAAGAAAATGGTATGAGAATTTAGTGAGAGATGCAGGTAAAAGACCAGAAGAAGAAAAGTGAGAAAAAGGTGAGTTTTATTTGGGGATAGTTTTTATATGTTGGAGCATGTTGCTTGATTGCCTGATGCTGTATTTGGATGGGAAAAACACCCAGCAGTTAGTTAGGATTGAGAACTTTTCATAGAAGTGGCAGGTGAAAAATTAAATACTGGAGATGGTTAAAAATAAAAGACTGGATTATACCATATTTAAGGAATAATTTGAGGCATGTACAAAATGCATGGCAAAAAATTTATGGGGGAAAGAAGGGGAGATTCAGGAATACAGCAAGTCTTCTCCATGTGAACAAGTTCTGTTCTGAGCATGCTTTTGTAAGTCCAGTTTATTCATAAGTCCAACATAGTTAGCCTAGGTACCCAACTAACACAATTGGCTATACAGATTTATACTGTAATAGGTTTAGAATACTTTTCATACAAATGATGCATAAAAGGCAAAAAAAAAAATAAAACTTTTAAAATCTTACAGAACCTTGAAAAGTACAGTAGTACAATACAATAATTGGCATACAGGAGTTGACATTGAGTGAACAGGCAAGAAGCGTTGCTGACTTGAGGAGGGAGAGGAAGTGGGAGATGGTAGAGCTGAAGGAATAGGCAACAGAAGCCTGATGTTTGATGGAAGGCAGGTTTGCATCTTTGAAAGTTCTCAACTTGGAAGTTTGTATGTAGGGGACTGACTATAATTATTTTGTGGAAGACTGGGAGATTAGTTAGCCTGAGATATATCATATTGGAAAGAGGAAATGGTAAGGGTGAGGTCACCTCTGGGGAATCAGATGGTCATACAGTAAGACACTGTGGCCTGTGATACTGTTGACCTGCCATCACACAGCTGGAGAGGTTCTCTAGGGCACCAGGAGTATAATATGCAACACTGGACAGGTCTGAGTAGTTTGACAAAACATTGAACAGGAGATTTTATCATGTATTCCCATGACTAAGAAATTCCTGCTATTCAGGATCTGCAATTCAACCATTTCTAAAATATCAGGTTTCCGAAATTTTGCAGCAGTTGGGGAACTCAAGTGGCCACCTAGTGAGGATATTAGCGCTTCATCAAGAACTGTCTTGACGTGGTCATCAGTTCTCCAACTACCCAGCACTATTTAGAAAGGGATGTATGTTGGAGCATGCTGCTTTCCCAAAATTATTCTTTGATTTAGATATATTTCTTAAAGAGAAGAATCAGCTACCTCTCCTTTGTCACCCTTTCCAAATCCTGTGTGGGATGTGCCAAGCTTTAGGGGAATACTCAAAAGTTTCACCTCATGCTTGTGCTCTCTCCACCACCCCATACCCCACCCGAATTCTCCTTTTCTGGGTGTGCTCCAGGAACACTAGTTACTCCATACAAAACAATGCCAAAATTGGGTACAGCACCGAAGAATCACATCCTGCCTCTCTCCAAAGAAGGGTAGTTTTTTTTTTTTTTTTTTTGCTCAGAATTAAGGAATAAACCAATGCTACATTTTTCTTGTTTTATCATGCACAGACAAGGAGAAAAACAGGATTTACTGAAGGAGAACATGTAAATATTTGTTATTTATAATGCGGAAAACTAAGTTAAACAAGCAAAAACAATTTTGGCTCTTGTAGCCTCTGAGTAACAGTTACTTTTCTTGCAAATGATGTTTAACTGAGATCTGGTTTTCAAACTGCACAAAAGCAGAATTAATATTTCCCTTTTTATTATGTCTTTGTTTTCAAACACGAGTGAGACATTTGAGTCTATTAATAACTGAAGATGTCAATGGTTTTGAAGTTACGTTGGGCAGCCTGTATATTTCACAGAGCTAGAACAAATAATTTCACAATTTGTATGGAAATACAAAAAGCCTGGAATAGCCAAAGCAATCTTGAGAAAGAAGAATGGAATTGAGGAATCAACCTGCCTGACTTCAGGCTCTACTACAAAGCCACAGTCATCAAGACAGTATGGTACTGGCACAAAGACAGAAATATAGATCAATGGAACAAAATAGAAAGCCCAGAGATAAATCCACACACCTATGGACACCTTATCTTTGACAAAGGAGGAAAGAACATACAATGGATTAAGGACAATCTCTTTCCCAGCATCTCTGGTGCTGGGAAAACTGGTCAACCACTTGTAAAAGAATGAAACTAGTTTCATCCATCTCATCAGAACTGATTCAAATGAATTCTTTTTAATGGCTGAGTAATACTCCATTGTGTATATGTACCACAGCTTTCTTATCCATTCATCTGCTGATGGACATCTAGGTTGTTTCCATGTCCTGGCTATTTTAAACAGTGCTGCGATGAACATTGGGGTACATATGTCTCTTTCAATTCTGGTTTCCTCAGTGTGTATGCCCAGAAGTGGGATTGCTGGGTCATATGAGATGGATGAAACTGGAGCCAATTATACAGAGTGAAGTAAGCCAGAAAGAAAAACACCAATACAGTATACTAACACATATATATGGAATTTAGGAAGATGGCAATGACGACCCTGTATGCAAGACAGGAAAAAAGACACAGATGTGTATACCGGACTTTTGGACTCAGAGGGAGAGGGAGAGGGTGGGATGATTTGGGAGAATGGGAATTCTAACATGTATACTGTAATGTAAGAATTGAATCGCCAGTCCATGTCTGACGTAGGGTGCAGCTTGCTTGGGGCTGGTGCATGGGGATGACCCAGAGAGATGTTGTGGGGAGGGAGGTGGGAGGGGGGTTCATGTTTGGGAATGCATGTAAGAATTAAAGATTTTAAAATTAAAAAAAAATAAAAAATAAATAAATAAATAAATAAATAAATAAATAAATTAAAAAAAAAAAAAGAATGAAACTAGAACACTTTCTAACACCATACACAAAAATAAACTCAAAATGGATTAAAGATCTAAACGTAAGACCAGAAACTATAAAACTCCTAGAGGAGAATATAGGCAAAACACTCTCTGACATACATCACAGCAGGATCCTCTATGACCCACCTCCCAGAATATTGGAAATAAAAGCAAAAATAAACAAATGGGACCTAATTATTTTTTTTAAATTTTTTTTTAATTTTTTAAATTTTAAAATCTTTAATTCTTACATGCGTTCCCAAACATGAACCCCCCTCCCACCTCCCTCCCCACAACATCTCTCTGGGTCATCCCCATGCACCAGCCCCAAGCATGCTGCACCCTACATCAGACATGGACTGGCGATTCAATTCTTACATGACAGTATACATGTTAGAATTCCCATTCTCCCAAATCATCCCACCCTCTCCCTCTCCCTCTGAGTCCAAAAGTCCGTTATACACATCTGTGTCTTTTTTCCCGTCTTGCATACAGGGTCGTCATTGCCATCTTCCTAAATTCCATATATATGTGTTAGTATACTGTAGCTTCTGCACAACAAAGGAAACTATAAGCAAGGTGAAAAGACAGCCTTCAGAATGCGAGAAAATAATAGCAATGAAGCAACTAACAAACAACTAATCTCAAAAATATACAAGCAACTCCTGCAGCTCAATTCCAGAAAAATAAATAACCCAATCAACAAGTGTGCCAAAGAACTAAATAGACATTTCTCCGAAAAAGACATAGAGATGGCTAACAAACACATGAAAAGATGCTCAACCTTACTCATTATCAGAGAAATGCAAATCAAAACCGCAATGAGGTACCATTTCATGCCAGTCAGAATGGCCGCGATCCAAAAGTCTACAAGCAATAAATGCTGGAGAGGGTGTGGAGAAAAGGGAACCCTCTTACACTGTTGGTGGGAATGCAAACTAGTACAGCCACTATGGAGAACAGAGTGGAGATTCCTTAAAAAACTGGAAATAGAACTGCCATATGACCCAGCAATCCCACGCTGGGCATATACACCGAGGAAACCAGAATTGAAAGAGAGACGTGTACCCCAGTGTTCATTGCAGCACTGTTTATAATAGCAAGGACATGGAAACAACCTAGATGTCCATCAGCAGATGAATGGATAAGAAAGCTGTGGTTCATATACACAATGGAATATTACTCAGCCATTAAAAAGAATACATTTGAATCAGTTCTAATGAGGTGGATGAAACTGGAGCCTATTATACAGAGTGAAGTAAGCCAGAAAGAAAAACACCAATACAGTATACTAACACATATATATGGAATTTAGGAACATGGTAACAATAACCCTGTATGCGAGACAGCAAAAGAGACACAAATGTATAGAACAGTCTTTTGGACTCCGGGAGAGGGAGAGGGTGGGATGATTTGGGAGAATGGCATTGAAATATGTATATCATATAAGAAACGAATCGCCAGTCTATGTTCGATGAAGGATACAGGATGCTTGGGGCTGGTGCACTGGGATGACCCAGAGAGATGGTATGGGGAGGGAGGTGGGAGGGGGGTTCAGGATTGGGAACACGTGTATACCCGTGGTGGATTCATGTTGATGTATGGCAAAACCAATACAGTATTGTAAAGTAAAATAAAGTTAAAAAAAAAAAAAGTTGATTAAGGTTCAGTGAGTTTCTCTGTAGTGTTTTGAAAAAACGAAGTGACTATTTAGTAGGTAAAGGAGAAGACCTCCTGAGATAACAAATGGAATTAGGTAAAGACGTTTTCTCACTTATGTCAGAGAGAGGAACAGTCTCATCCTCCTAGTCACTTATATTACAAATGAATTTCATTTAAAAATGAACTAAACTTACTATTTGCAAAGATTTCATGTTTTAAATAAGTGTTTTCTTTCCCAATGATCACTTAGTTTTTGTTTTCAGCTCATTAATTAAAGGCACAATAAAATGAATTCTTAGAAATTCTCTGATATCATTTCTTATGGTATTTTAAGGCACAACACTCAATTGGCTTTCCTAATATTTCCTTTCATTTGTTCATTTCTTCTACAAATATTTACTGAGCACCCACACTGTTTGAGGTACTATGTTCGGAACTCTAAACAACCTCTGCCTCACCATTATAATTTTGCTTTCTGCAGAGTTGAGAGTGAAAACATTTTCCTCTCATAATCATGTAAGAGTATAACTTCTTTTTATCTCTTTTCATGCTGAAAGTTTTTTGGCATAAACGTATTTTCACTTTTGACAAAAGAAAATAAGTTTAATTCTCACCACTGATAAATCTAAAGGCAGTTTTTTCAGTTCTTGTCTTCAGTTTGATTATCATTTGCTTTGCCTTGCAGGGTGCTCGGCACTAAGAGGGTATATACATATCTTCCTTTTCTTCTCACTGCCCTTTACACTGTTCTGATTGCTTTCCTTCCTACAACCCTTAGCAAAGAACTCTTATCTGGCTAAACACTAGCAAGTGATCTTACTGGCAAACATTGACCCAGGGTCTAGTTACATATGTTCTGATCTGAAAAAAACAGACACATATTTCTCCAGCAAAGATGGGTTTACTGGGTATCAGCAGTGAATTGCAATTCAGGGTCTAAAGCCACAGCAAGCCAGGTGCAATTACCTACAGGACAAAGGAAGGGAAACTCTTTTAAAGAGGCAAAAAAAGGTCAGGAGGACTGTAGTAAACAGAGTCTGTGGCTTTTCTTTCACTGAGTATTTACCAAGAAATAAGTCTTTTCTTCTTCCTGTTGGCTCTGCTATTGTCCCAGGCTGTGGGAAAGCCCTCTTCTTGTTACCAACTATATTTTGTTGAAATTTCTGTTTATTAATTTCACATGTTAATTTCTTTAGTTTATATATTTGAAATTCACAATAGCCATGGCAGAGATCACCTTAATCATGGCCTTTTGGGGCCACTGCATGCATGTTAAGTTGCTTCAGTCATGTCTGACTCTTTGCGACCCTATAGACTGTAGCCTTCCAGGCTCCTCTGTCCTTGGGATTTTCCAGGTAAGAATACTGGAGTGGGTTGCCATTTCCTCCTCCAGAGGATCTTACCAGCCCAGGGGTTGATCCGCATCTATTACCCGCATTAACAGGTGGGTTCTTTACTACAAGTGCCACTTTGGGGCCACTCAATCAATCAATTCAGTCACTCAGTTGTGTCCAACTCTTTGTGACCCTGTGAACTGTGGCACACCAGGCCTCCCTCTCCATCACTAGCTCCTGGAGTCCACCTAAACTCATGTCCATTGAGTCAGTGATGCCATCCAACCATCTCATCTTCTGTCGTCCCCTTCTCCTCCTGCCCTCAATCTTTTCCAACATCAGGGTCTTTTCCAATGAGTCAGCTCTTCGCATCAGGTGGCCAAAGTATTGGAGTTTCAGCTTCAAGATCAGTCCTTCCAATGAATACCCAGGACTGATCTCCTTTAGGATGGACTGTTTGGATCTCCTTGCAGTCCAAGGGACTCTCAAGAGTCTTCTTCAACACCACAATTCAAAAGTGTAAATTCTTCTGTGCTCAGCTTTCTTTATAGTCCAACTCTCATATCCATACATGACCATTGGAAAAATGATAGCCTTGCCTAGACAGACCTTTGTTGGCAAAGTAATGTCTCTGCTTTTTAATATACTGTCTAGTTTGGTCATAACTGTCCTTCCAAGGAGTAAGCATCTTTTAATTTCATGGCTGCAATCGCCATCTTCAGTGATTTTGAAGCCCCCAAAATAAAGTCTCTCACTGTTTCCACTGTTTCCGCATCTATTTGCCATGAAGTGATGGGACCAGATGCCATGATCTTCGTTTTCTGAGTGTTGAGCTTTAAGCCAATTTTTTCACTCTCCTCTTTCACTTTGATCAAGAGGCTCTTTAGTTCTTCTTCACTTTCTGCCATAACGTTGGTGTCATCTGCATATCTGAGGTTACTGATATTTCTCCTGGCAATCTTGATTCTAGCTTGTGCTTCCTCCAGCCCAGTGTTTCTCATGATGTACTCTGCATGTAAGTTAAATAAGCAGGGTGACAATATACGCCCTTGAAGTACTCCTTTTCCTATTTGGAACCAGTCTGTTGTTCCATGTCCAGTTCTAACTGTTGCTTCCTGCATACAGATTTCTCAAGAGGCAGGTCAGGTGGTCTGGTATTCCCATCTCTTTCAGAATTTTCCACAGTGTATTGTGATCCTCACTGTCAAAGGCTTTGGCATAGTCAATAAAGCAGAAATAGATGTTTTTCTGGAACTCTCTTGCTTTTTCCATGATCCAGCAGATGTTGGCAATTTGATCTCTGGTTCCTCTGCCTTTTCTAAAACCAGCTTGAACATCTGGAAGTTCATGGTTCATGTATTGCTGAAGCCTGGCTTGGAGAATTTTAAGAATCACTTTACTAGAGTGTAAGATGAGTACAATTGTGCGGTAGTTTGAGCATTCTTTGGCATTGCCTTTGGGATTGGAATGAAAACTGACCTTTTCCAGTCGTGTGGCCACCGCTGAGGTTCCCAAATTTACTGGCATACTGAGTGCAACACTTTGACAAAATCATCTTTTAGGATTTGAAATAGCTTAACTGGAATTCCATCACCTCCACTAGCTTTGTTTGTAGTGATGCTTCCTAAGGCCCACTTGACTTCACATTCTAGGATGTCTGGCTCTAGGTGAGTGATCACACCATCGTGGTTATCTGGGTCATGAATATCTTTTTTGTACAGTTCTTCTGTGTATTCTTGCCACCTCTTCTTAATATCTTCTGCTTCTGTTAGGTCCCTACCATTTCTGTCCTTTATTTTGCCCATCTTTCCATGAAATGTTCCCTTGGTATCTCTGATTTTCTTGAAGAGATCTCTAGTCTTTCCCATTTTGTTGTTTTCCTCTATTTCTTTGCATTGATCGCTGAGGAAGGCTTTCTTATCTCTCCTTGCTTTTCTTTGGAACTCTCCATTTAAATGGATATATCTTTCCTTTTCTCTTTTGCTTTTCACTTCCCTTCTTTTCACAGCTATTTGTAAGGCCTCCTGAGAGAGCCATTTTGCTTTTTTGCATTGCTTTTTCTTGGGGATGGTCTTGATTTATGTCTCCTGTACAATATTATGAACCTCCATCCATGGTTCATCAGGCACTCTGTCTATGAGATCTAGTCCCTTAAATCTATTTCTCACTTCCACTGTATAGTTATAAAGGATTTGATTTAGGTCATACCTGAATGGTCTAGTGGTTTTCTCTACTTTATTCAGTCAGAATTTGGCAAAGAGGATTTCATGATCAGAGCCACAGTCAGCTCCCGGTCTTGTTTTTGCTGACTATATAGAGCTTCTCCATCTTTAGCTGCAAAGAATATAATCAATCTGATTTTGGTGTTGACCCTATGGTCCACTAGAGATCACCAAATGCATATATCAGTTTTAACTGAGAGAAAAACTAAATTTATCATGTTTGAAAGGGAAATCAACCAACCAAACCAATAAACTAGCCAATATTCAGGAGCCTGGAAACTCAACTGTATATGGCATCATAGATAATGAATAGGAGGGACATGAAGAGGGAGTGAATTGGAGAAGATAGCCAGTCCCTTCTTGTAATTAGATTTTTTAGAACAGTAGTAAGAAGGCTTTGTTAATTCCTTGATAAAGTTGCAACTGAGCCAGGCTGAAATTTTATATGAATGGAGGTGTGTGGAACTGTGCACTTTCAGTGGACTTTGTAGCAAATTCCTCACCCTCAGTTTCTTTATATCCATTTTTCTCCCATCCTCCCTCCCTCTCTTTCTTTTTTCCTTCCTTCTTCTCATTTGCTAATAAGATCATATTATAGGAATAATTTATGAAGATGAAAATCTCTCCATCAGGTTCTTTCCAGGTCTTAGATATTAACAATCCTGTCCTGAAAATATTTCAAAGAGATGAGTTTGGTGGTTAAAAGCATGAATACTGAAATCAGATGGACTAGGTTCAAGTCTTTATCACTTGCTATCTGTGTGGCCTTTCGCAAATTACTTATCCTCTGTAAATCTCAGTTTCCCTCTCTGTAAAATTCAAATAATAGTAGTTATTATAGAGGTTTGTTCTGAGAATTAAAAATGATAAAAAGTAGCATTGAACATATTATAAGACTTATATGTTATGGTATGTTTTGAATATGTGTTAAAAATCAATAACTTCAGATATGCAGATGATACTACCCTTATAGCAGAAAGTGAAGAGGAACTAAAAAGCCTCTTGATGAAAGTGAAAGAGAAGAGTGAAAAAGTTGGCTTAAAGCTCAACATTCAGAAAACTAAGATCATGGCATCTGGTCCCATCACTTCACAGGAAATAGATGGGGAAACAGTGGAAACAGTGTCAGACTTCATTTCTGGGGGCTTCAAAATCACTGCAGATGGTGATTGCAGCCATGAAATTAAAAGACGCTTACTCCTTGGAAGGAAAGTTATGACCAACCTAGACAGCATATTAAAAAGCAGAGACATTACTTTGTCAACAAAGGTCCATCTAGTCAAAGCTATGGTTTTTCCAGTGGTCATGTATAGACGTGAGAGTTGGACTGGGAAGAAAGCTGAGCGCCGAAGAATTGATGCTTTTGAACTGTGGTGTTGGAGAAAACAGTTGAGAGTCTCTTGGACTGCAAGGAGATCCAACCAGTCTATCCTAAAGGAGATCAGTCCTGGGTCTTCATTGGAGGGACTGATGCTGAAACTGAAACTCCAATACTTTGGCCAACTCATGGGAAGAGTTGACTCATTGGAAAATACCCTGACGCTGGGAGGGATTGGGGGCAGGAGGAAAAGTGGACGACCGAGGATGAGATGGCTGGATGGCATCACTGACTTGATGGACATGAGTTTGAGTAAATTTTCGGAGTTGGTGATGGTCAGGGAGGCCTGGCGAGCTGCGATTCAGGGGGTCGCAGAGTCGGACAACGGCTGAGCGACTGAACTGAACTGAAACATCTTTGAATGAAGAGCTTTGACATGTGGCACGTGAATGCTGTAAAAAGCAATTTGGAAATGGAAGCCAGGCGTAAGTAGAAAGGGTTTTTCTGCCATCTATTGTTTGCAGGGTGCATGACTTATTTATCACTGTGTCCACAATATCAAGCACTATTTCTAAAACAATAGTGGGCATTCAGTGTTAGTAAATGAGTAAATGAATGAATGAATGGATAATCTAGAGAGCCAAAATAAATCTCATTCTCCATTCCAAATCTGATTAATTCGTAGGATCCGGAAAGAATTAATAGGGCAATTAGCTTGGCTGCACCAGTGAATCTGCCAGATATGTACAGGGAATAGTCGCATGAGTGCTTACTGATGCACTGACCCCGGCTTTGGCCCTTAATCTAGTAAAGCAGAGAAAGAAGAAGTTGGAATTGAGGAGAGGGTAGTTCCTTCTGTGTTCACTTGCTCTTAATTAGAAGAGACAAGTAATCCTACCACATTCCTCTTGGAAGGATTGGCATCAGAGAAAGTCTATGTTGGTAATAATCTAAAGCCCATTTTTGTAAACCATGAGCACAGCTTCTCTCATTAGCTCTTTTATGCTCAGAGAAGCAGGTGATCCTTCCACTTTAACTCTTTCCCATTATGTTTTTAGCTTGTATCTCATTTAGATACTAGAGCATTCAATTTGCTATTTGACAGGTTTGCTCCATTAAGCTAGATCAGGTTTATCAGCAAAGATTTTTAAAAATAACAACTGACTCCGTTATAGAGACTCTGAGTCACAGTTCTCAGCAAGGCACCAGATATATGTGCTATTGGAAGGTCCACAGGTGATTTTGAAGTGTAGCTTAGTTGAGAACTATTAGTATTTTAAGTGATTTTATTAACTTGTATATGAATTATGGTTTCAGATATTTTTACCTATAGAGCCTTAGTTTACACATCTTTAAAATAACATTCTAAAGTTACTGTAACAATCAGAAATAGTACTAAATATTAATCATTAATATTTGTGTCTTTAAAGAGATAATCTAAGGAAGATATTCTAAATCTATAAGAATGTGAAGAATTTGAAAAAATATAATATTATCAATATCAGCAGTCTTTTAAATTTATAAAATACTACTAGTTTACCCAGAATGGTTATGGAATTAGGTACTATGATGGACTTATTTCCCTGGAATAACCAGAAAATAAATTTTGATTTAATTCTCATTGCTGAAAATATTCTTATAATCTAATAGTCTATTCTACTTAAGAAAATTTAGTGCACATAATTGGATCAATTTTGATAATTCCAATACAACAGTGTCATCATTCAGAACCAAAAAATTGTCATTGGATAGCAATATAAGCATTCCTTATTGAAGAAATTTAGGATGCAGAATTCAGACACTCAGGATTTGCCTGGAAAATCCCAGGGACGGTGGAGCCTGGTGGGCTGTTGTCTATGAGGTCACACAGAGTCAGACACGACTGAAGCGACTTAGCAGCAGCAGCAGCAGCAGCAGCAGCAGCAGCAGGACCTATCAGGGAGGTTGTTTTGATACTTTTTGTTCAGTTCTTTATTTTTAGTATGAACCAATGTTAAATTCACTGGCTTCCCAGGTGGCACAGTGGTAAAGAATCCTCCTGCCAATGAAGGATATGCAAGAGATGCAGATTTAATCCTTGGGTCAGGAAAGTGAAAGTGAAAGTGAAATTGCTCAGTCGTGTCCAACTCTTTGCGACCCTGTGAACTGGGGCCCACCAGGCTCCTCTGTCCTTGGGATTCTCCTAGCCAAGAATACTGGAGTGGGTTGCCATTTCCTTCTCCAGGGGAACTTCCTGACCCAGGGATCGAACCCAGGTCTCTCGCATTGCAGGCGGACGCTTTAACCTCTGAGCCACCAAGATCCCCTGAAGTAGGAAATGGCAACCACTCCAGTATTCTTGCCTGGAAAATTCCATGGATAGAGGATCCTGGTGGGCTACAGTCCATGTGGTTGCAAATACTTGGACACGACTGAGCAACTGAGCACACACACACTCTTAAATTCATTGCTAATTTCTTTACTCCTTTGTTGTTATTGTTCAGTTGCTAAGTTGTGTCTGACTCTGTGTGATCCCATGGGCTGCAGTACTCAAGGATCCCTTGTCCTTCACTATCTCCTGGAGTTTGCTCATATTCATTGTTGACCCATTTGAAGATTTCTCAGGAGACAAATAAAGGTGGCTTGTTATTCCCACACTGTTTGTTTGTGCAACTTTTCAGCGCAGTCAAAGTCTTTATCATAATCAATGAAGCAGAAGTAGATGTTTTTTGGAATTCCCTTGCTTTCTATATGATCAAATGAATGTTGACAATTTCGTCTCTGGTTCCTCTCCTTTTTCTAAACAGAGCTTCCACATCTGACAGTTCTTGGTTCACATACTATTGAAGCCTAGCTTGAAGGATTTTGAGCATTACCTTGCTAGCATGTGAAAGAGTGCAACTGTGTGGTAGTTTGAACATTCTTTGGCCTTGCCTTCCTTTGGGATTGGAATGAAAACTGACCTTTTCCAATCCTATGGCCACTGCTGAGATTTCCAAATTTGCTGGCATATTGAGTGCAACACTTTCACAGCATCATCTTTTAGGACTTGAAATAGCTCAGCTGGAATTCTACCTTCACTACCTTTGTAGTAATGCTTTCTAAGGCCCACTTGACTTCACACTCCCAGAAGTACCTGACATAAGAGCTCAGTGAGTATATATTGAATGAATGTTTGTTGTAAGTAAACCCAGCTAAATAAATACTACATATAATAACTGATCATCATGCTGTTTTCACAAACAGAGTTGACTAATAGTAGAAATACTTGGAGACTTCTCTGGCAGTTAAGTGGTTAAGATTCTGCACTTTCACTGTATTGGGGCATGGGGCTCAACCCCTGGTTGGGTAACTAGAATCCCACATGCCACATTGCATGGCCAAAAAGTAATATAAATAAAATAAAAATATTCTATTCCAAACTTTCCAAGTGAATTTAGCAGAAAGAGAATTACTGAAATATCTTATATTGTTCTTCAACATTGTTGAGTAACACTGCTGGGTTTTAAAACTCTTAACACATATCATCTGTTTTGATGATGTTTGCTGTGTGCTTAGTCGCTCAGTCATGTCTGACTCTTTGCGACCCCATTGACTGCAGCCTTCCAGGTTCCTCTGTCCATGGGGATTCTCCAGGCCAGAATACTGGAGTGGGTTGCCATGTCCTCCTCCAGGGGATCTTCTCAACCCAGAGATCAAACCCAGGTCTCCCACATTACAAGCAGATTCTTTACCAGCTGAACTACCAGGGAAGCCCTTTATGAAATTTAATGTCACACAAATATGGAAGACCTATTATAGCAGAATTTTTTGAGCATGGAAAGATATTCTAAAGTTGTGCCATTCTTTCTTTTTGTAGAATGCTGCCAGCATTAGGCTCAATAGGAAAGAAAGGAAATTGAGTTGATTCCTTATTTTTAGCCTCCATTAGATGATTGTAATTCATTATTTGCTAGGTTACCTGAGGGTATACTTCATCAAGTGTGATGCATTAGCATGCAGCTGCTTTGTCCAAGTCTCCTGAGATCCAGGCTTTCTCAGCCTACCACTGCTTCCCAAATCTCCCCACTGCCTCCCAAAGAAGTAGTGTGTCAATATTTTGCTCTTATTGATAGCCACACAATTCACGTTTCACTTGTTTCCTTAAACTTTTTTCATTATGTGATTGTATCTGCTGGCTTAGCCCTTTCATGCTAGCCATTTATTTTGCCCCCAAGCATCTGGCCTTTAAAAAAAAACAATGCATTTTGCTGGCTTATTGAATAAGAGATATATTGCTGTGCTTATAGTCAGGAATGACTGTGCTTACACACCAAGGCTTACTAAAGTACCTCAGCTTCCTTAATACTGTGTTAATTCTCATAATGGCCTGACAAATTTCCTAGTCATTATATGAATATTTTTCTTATTCTGCGTTCAAAAATAAGTTAGACTTGACATTTGTTCTAAGACGAAATACTTTGATACCCCCTCAAATACTGTAATACACTACTGAGGACATGAATTTTCAGATGCAAAGTTACCTTGTACAGTGATGAAATGATAATCCTTGTAAACAAAACAAAAACAATACATGTAAAGTATCTCATTTTCAGGAAGATTTGAGTCTGTCTCATATCATATTTCATCCACAAACTAAAGGTTAATGACTTAGAAAGCATTCGACTACCATGTGAGTTCATTATTTATAAGACAATTATAGATAAAGAGAAAAAGGCAATTTTATGTAGCTAACCTAGAGGACTCGCTTTAAATTCAGACAATGAGTAGAAAATGTGTAATGTGTGATACTTATCAATGCATATTTTTAAATGCTATTTTACCTGGGTATTAGAGATGCATTTTTTGATGACTAAAAATTCTAGGTAAAAGTTGTTCCACTTCAAAGGTAGGAATAGAATTCATAACTTTGATGTTATAAAGACATTGATTATAAATTGTTCATATGGTAACACATGCAGGGATCGGTACCAGGCTAAATAGCAACAGCACAGGGGGAAATAGATAGGCTCACATTCAATAAACTTTTTATAAGAGCTGGATATCAGAGTGAAAGCGCTATAGGTCAACTAGCTATTAGCAGGACGTGAATCTCTTATGTCTCCTACATTGGCAGGAGGGTTCTTCACCATTAAAACTTACCAACAATTTATCTAAACCTTAGCTCCATTTTCAAGAGACCTAAGTTCTTTCTCTCTTGCTGTTTTACCATTTTAAATATCTTAAGTATCATTTAAAGTGACTGACCAAGTCAGTGATTATATTTACATTCCAGCAAGTAGGAAGAAAAAGAAGCCTAGAAGGGCCCATTCTTTCCTTTAAGGAGACTTCTTGGAATTTGCACACACATTTCTGTGTGTCTCATTGGCTGGGTTCTCTATTAATGAGGGAGAGGATTAGCTATATATTGGAAGGCAACTAGCAGTTCTTGTGACATGGTAAAGAAAAAACAGAACAAAATGTATGCCTGTGGTTTAAAAAAAAAAACAAAAAACATATAAACAGTATAGAAGGATATATGTGCAGAGTTCAAATTTCCCTCTCACTTAATGAAATGTGTCATTGTAGTCTGCTTGAACTTTTTTGAACACCCTCTTTTCATAAATGGTCCTCATTATTATCCTTATTTTTCTAAAGAGGAAAAGAACAAACCTATATTTAATAGTCTTTCTTTCATCCAGAGTACAGATATGTGAATTAGGCTACACCATTTGGAAGCATCCATGTGATGCTTTAATTTGGAGCTCAGTTATACGGGGAAGGAAGTAGAGTTCAGGGTATTCCTTGAGCAGATTGTGGCAGAGACTTCATGGTTCTGGAAGCAATAGCTGTGGCAGCAACTTCCTGATTCAGCCAGGTCTCCTGCATTGTGGACGGATTCTTTGCCAGCTGAGCCACAAGGAAAGCCCAAGAATACTAGAGTGGGTAGCCTATCCTTCTCCAGCAGATCTTCCCGAACCAGGAATCAGACCAGGGTCTCCTGCATTGCGGATGGATTCTTTACCGACTGAGCTATCAGGAAAGCCCTGGTTCCCTGACTGGCATTGCAATCACGTCAGTGTTTTTTCACATGTGATTCTGAGAGCGTGGTTCTGGAGCTGGCAGCCAGGGGCAGCTTTTTGATTCAGTTGTGGCTTGGCTGTGACAGCAGCAATGCTCCGTTAGTGGACCAGTCCTGTGGTGTGTGTCTCAGTCTTTTATGGATCCTCAGCCTAAGGGCTATGTCTTCAGCTTCTGCAGAAATGCTTTCAGCTTGAGAAACTAACATTCCTATAGAATTGAAGCTCCCTGGTCTTCTTCCTGATAAGAATCTCCTCTATCTTATATACAACCCACTTACTCCCTCATTAAGATGATCACTACCTTGAATTTGGTATTTATCCTTTCTTTGTATTTACATTTTTTAATCGATGTATATATCCTTAATTATACAATACTGTTGTTTAGTTGCCAGGTCTTGTCCGACTCTTTTGCAACCCCATCGGTCAGTTCTCCAGGCTCCTCTGTCCATGGGATTTTCCAGGCAAGAGTACTGGAGTGGGTTACCATTTCATTCTCCAGGGAATCTTCCTGACTGAGGGATGGAATTCGTGTCTCCTGAATTGACAGATGGATTCTTTACCACTGACTCACCAGGGAAGGCCTAATTATATACTACATATATATAATATTATTTTATGTGAGTATATGTATATATGAATGACAGCGTTGGTCAAGTATTCTACTGTAGCTTTATCCTCCTCATATTATGTTCATGAGATTCATCTGCTGATTCATTCATTTTCACTACTGTGTAGAATTATATAATCTAACATAATACATTTATCATTCTTCTGTCAATGTAAAAATTAGCTTTTACCGTTTTAAATAATCCTGTTAAGAATTTACATTTTGAAAAAAAAAAAAAGAAAACATGTCCCCTTGTGTTCACAACGACGTGGACATGTTTATTTAGGGTGTAAACCTAGGGACAGATTTACTGGGTTAGAGTGGTTCTATCTTTAACTTTATTAGTTACTGTCACATTTTTCTTTAGAGTGGTTGTATGGATTTACATTTCTACCAACAGTATATAAATATTGGCTGTTATCCACACCTTTGTCAACACAATATTAAGGGTTCTTAATTTTTGCTAATATAGATGTGAAAATTTTATTTTGCTTATAATTGGCATTTTCCTATCATTGAGATGAATCATCTTTTAATAGGCTTATTGGCCATTTGAGATAAACCCTTGGTAAATTATCCATTTTTATCATTTTCTCATATTTTTATTGGGTTGATGTGTAGGGGTGTTCTTTTTTCTTTATCCTGGGTAATAATGCTTTCTTAGTTATATGTGTTGAGAGTATCTTTTTTTTCCCCAAGTCTGAGATATGCCTTTTCAAATGATCACTTTCGACTAATAGACATTTTAAAAATGGTAATATTATTGAATTTACCAATATCATTTTTATGACTTGTGTCTTGTTTTTAAAAAAGTTTCTCTATCAAAGTCATAAAAATATTCCCCATATTAACCTGTAAAACTTTTGTAATTGGGCCTCTCACATTAAAGTGCTGTATCAGTTGGTATATTCAGGAAAACAGAACCACTTAGAATGATGTAGAATGAGGAATTTTCTTTAGGGACTTGACCGTCTATCACTGTAGAATTTGGTAAAACAGTCTTATTTCCATTGTTTCTTCTGCATCTGGTGCTGAGCCTGAAGTCAAAGGGCAGATTGGAATGATAGATATGAAATGGTAAGAGCAAGAAAAACTAACTGTGTGAAACAAACTGGAACCTACCTTAGTTTCTCACCAGACAGCTTTGGCCTCTCCCATTTTCTAAGCCACCAACCTTCTAGCTGAGGATAACCTGCAGGAAGTGCTGGCTGCCACTCTTGTCAAGGAGCTACAATGGCAAGGACCTGGGATGTAGAAAATGTAAAAGAAGATATCCCATTGGAACTCAAGGAACTTTGAAACTCAGCTACTCTTCTATGCCAACAGATTTAGCCAGAAGATTGCAAAAATGTGTAGGAGCTGCAAGACAGCCTGACTTACATTAACCTTCAGAGTAGACATGATTTCTGTTATCTTCCTCCTGTCAAATCCCAAGCAAATTTCTCTGGTGGCCAAACCTAACCACCAAAAATCTATATAGAGAGAATTCTAGAAAACATAGCCAAGTTAATGCTACAAAGTCATACACAGAATTTATTTTATGTATTCTATGGAGTAGTAATTAAAATCTACTTTGTTCCATGTGGATAATTCTAGCTCCACTTATCAAATACCCCATTCTATCCTCCTCTGATTTACAATGCCACTCTTGTGCCACATTATGTTTCACTATATATTGTGTTCTGGAACATTTGTTTTGTTCCATTGCCATTTGTTGATTTCTGTGCTACTGCCTTGTTGCATGCTAAGCCGTTTCAGTCGTGTCCGACTTTGTGACCCCATGGACTGTAGCTCGCCAGGCTCCTCTGTCCATGTTGCCATACCCTCCTTCAGGGGACCGCCTCGTTAATATGACTTTATTGTAAGTATTGATATCACTGGTAAAATAAGTCCCACAATCTTGTTTTATTTTCATTAAGAATATTTTGTTTCATCTGACTCTTTGCTCTTATATGAAATAGTAGAATCTCTTTGGCATTTTGACTACAGTTGCTTTAAGTTTAGATATTAATTTGACATCTTCATGATATTGAGTTATTATATGTATAAATATGATATAGCTCTAAAAATATTTAGTCTTCTTCCAATACTTTCAGTAAAGTTTTATAATTTTTTAAGGTTACACACACATTTATTCCTAAACACTGTTTAATGGGGCTTTCCAGGTGGTGCAGTGGTAATGAATCCACCTACCAATACAGGAGATGCAGAAGACTCAGGTTCAGTTCCCAGATTGGGAAGATCCCCTGCAGAAGGAAAGGGCAACCCACTCTGGTATTCTTGGCTGGAAAATTCCATAGACAGCAGAACCTGGACCAGTCCATGGGGTCACAAAGGGTCAGACATGACTGAACATGCACGCCATTTTTAATGCTGTCATTGTTGAAATAGTATCATTTTTTTTAAAATTATATTTTAAAAATATTTATTCATGACCTATAGAAATCAGTTGATTTTTGCTTAATTAGAAACTTTTCTGAACTTTTTATTAATTCTAATAATTTACCTGTAGATTTTCTTGTGTTTTCTACAGATACAAATAGTTAAAATGTTAGTCACTGAGATGTGTCTGACTCAGCAATACCATGAACTGTAGCTCATCAGTCTCCTCTGTCCATGAAATTCTCCAGGCAAGGACACTGGAGTGGGTAGCCATCCCTTCTCCAGGGTGTATTTCTGACCCAGGGACTGGACCCGAGTCTCCCACATTGCAGGCAGATTCTTTACCATCTGAGACAGCAGGGAAGCCCACATATATAACTAATATGTCTGCAAATTAAGGCTGTCTTTGTTCTTTAAATTATTACTCTTATAATAAAAACATTGATACTATATGAATCTAATTCATATAACATATAATGTAAATAAGTAGATAACTCAGATTTCTGGCATAATGTAAAATAAAAGTTTTTTGATGTTTACATGAAAGCTTGACAAGAGCTGGCTTTGTGTTTATGCAAGACTCACCTGTTGTCACAACTGCAAAATCCGATTTGTAGTCTATCTGTGAAATTAATGTTTTTGTAGAAAATGCTATCTCAGTGTAATACAACTGCAATATTTTGCTTATGCAAGATAATTTAAAAAAAATCACAGATATGTATACTTTGAACAGTTGTCATTTTTGCAGCTATAAAGCTTTTTATTTACAAAATATATTTCCTCATAATAAATACACTATTTTGATGAATTTTGTATCACATGTCTTTGAGATAAGAAACATTTTACAATTTACAATAGTGTTTATTTCTATTACACCTACTGAAAGTATTACGTAGACATGGAAATCAGTAATATTTTGCTAGTTTGCAAATGTCACATTATTTGCTACTATAAATACAGTACATTTTATAAAACCTATATGTTATTTGAAATTTGAACTTGTTAAATTGTTCATGGTTCACATAGTACTTCCTTTTAAGTTTTAAGCATAGCCTTGAAAATGTGGTGTGTTGACCCTTTCTGTATCTAGAGATGCAATTAAAAATAATGGCCTAAATATTCAAGTAATAGCAAGTGTTGGCAATATGACATTGAGGCTATTCATTTGACCTTCTTTTCTGGCTTGCAGGCTTGCGGTTTGTTTTTAAATGGATGGCATGTTAAAGATCTGCAGACATGTCATTTTTTCCCCTGACAATTAGTGAGATATAGAAGGAGAAAACTTTTCTGAAGAAAGATTCCAGCTAGTTCACTACCCACAGATCAATAACATCAAGTGTTCCAATAATGTAAAAATGCTCTAAGACTATCTCTAGGGGTTGGAGAGAGATCAGCTTTGTATAAACAGATGTTTTATTAGATGAGCAGATGATAGATGAAGAAAAAAATACGCCATGGTCTTCATGGAGTGTTTCTGGAGTTTGGAAATGATTTTCAGATATAATCAACTAAAAGATAAGACACTTTAGTTAAGTATGCTATAAGTTGTAACCCTAGAAAAGATTCTAATTTTAAACATCCTCTAATCTCAATTTCCCCACTCCAATATTCTTGCCTGGAAAATTCCTCGGGGAAAAGGAGCCTGGTGGGCTATAGTCCAAGAGGCCACAGAAAGTCAGACATGACTGAACAACTGAGCACAAACCTAATCTCAATTTAAAAGTGAAATAAATTTTCTCTGAGCATCCATGTTAAGTGCTCTGTTTTTAAACTTCATTGTATCTTTTCTTTTATAGAGTTTAATGTGTTTTTAATTGGAAAGAAATATGATTTTTTTTGTTTAATTTCTAATCACCTGGATAATTGCTAGCTTTATGAGAGCACAAATATATCTATCATTTTCATTAATGTAATCCAGAAGCTTGCTTGGTGGTTGCTTAATAAATATAACTAACTATTAATGAATAAATGATGAAATAAGAAATGTTATTTCTTGAGAAAGAAATATTATCTAACTGCCTTCAATTACAACAGCACAAAATTTGGAGCTAATGTAGGTACAAAAGGAATTTCTTGGATGGATATTGGGTATCTCATCAAAAGAAATACTGAGGCAACAATCAGAGCCACTTTAGGAGTCTAGAATATAGAAATTAATGGATTGTTGGAGGGGGGTTCAGGATAGGGAACACGTGTACACCTGTGGCAGATTCATTTTGATGTATGGCAAAACCAATACGGTATTGTAAAGTAAAATAAAGTAAAATTAAAAAAAAAAGAAATTAATGGATTGTTTACCAAAGGCACTGTTGTCAAAATAAGTTGAGTGTTTTCAGTTTTCATGTCACTTTGAACTAGATTAAGATTCTAGGGCAAGAATAGAAAAAAAATATGCTTGCTTTGAGAAATGCAGAGAATCAAAGAGAAATTCATTCTGTCTCTCTGCCTCTGCCCGGAGAAGGCAATGGCACCCCACTCCAGTACTCTTGCCTGGAAAATCCCATGGACAGAGGAGCCTGGTAGGCTGCAGTCCATGGGGTCGCTAAGAGTCGGACATGACTAAACAACTGCACTTTCACTTTTCACTCTCATGCATTGGAGAAGGAAATGGCAACCCACTCCAGTGTTCTTGCCTGGAGAATCCCAGGGACGGGGGAGCCTGGTGGGCTGCCGTCTCTGGGGTCGCACAGAGTCGGACACGACTGAAGCGACTTAGCAGCAGCAGCAGCCAGTACTCTTGCCTGGAAAATCCCATGGATGGAGGAGCCTGGTGGGCTGCAGTCCGTGGGGTCCTTAAGAGTCGGACACGACTGAGCGACTTCATTTTCACTTTCATGCATGGAGAAGGAAATGGCAACCCACTCCAGTGTTTTTGCCTGGAGAATCCCAGGGACGGGGGAGCCTGGTGGGCTGCCGTCTATGGGATCGCACACAGTCGGACACGACTGAAGCGACTTACCAGCAGCTCTGTCTCTGCCACCCTCTTTTTCTTTCTTTCTATCTTTTATATTACTCACACTTTTAAGTTTTTCCCTACTGTTTATTATTTCTTTTTTGAGTTACTGTTTCCCAAAACTTTCTTTCAACCTGAAAGATTGCTTTTAGTTTTTATTTTAGATAAGGTTTGCCGTAACAAATTCCCTCAGTTTTGTTTTTGTGGGAATGGTTGTTATTTTAGTTTCATTTTGTAACTATAATTTTGCTAGATCTAGAATTCTTGATTGACTGTTTTTTCCCCAAGTACTTTAAATATGCTGTTACACTTCTTTATAGTTTTAACTGTTTTTGAGGAAGAATACAGTCTTTAATTATACTGTTATTCCCCTATATATGAGTTATTTTTCTGCTTTCAAGATTTACTTTTGTCCTTAGTCTTGAGCAGTTTGACTATAATGTGTCTAGGTATAGATCTTTTTCTGTTTATTATTCTTGGAATTCACTTGGGGTTCACAAGTGAACTGAAACTAGTACTCCTGAAACTAGCAAATTATTAAAGCAAGTACTCCTGAAACTAGTAAATTATTAAAGCAAGATGGAAGCATGCAAAGTTAACCTACAAAAGTTATTCATTTTCCTATATACTAGCAATTAAAAAATAGAATTTGAAATTCAAGGCATAGTACTAGTTACATTCAGTTCAGTTCAGTTCAGTTGCTCATTCGTGTCCGACTCTTTGCAACCCCATGAATCGCAAGACACCAGGCCTCCCTGTCCATCACCAACTCCTGGAGTTCACTCGATTCAGGTCCATCGAGTCAGTGATGCCATCCAGCCATCTCATCCTCTGTCGTTCCCTTCTCTTCCTGCCCCCAACCCCTCCCAGCATCAGAGTCTTTTCCAATGAGTCAATTCTTCGCATGAGGTGGCCAAAGTACTGGAGTTTCAGCTTTAGCATGATTCCTTCCAAAGAAATCTCAGGGCTGATCTCCTTCAGAATGGACTGGTTGGATCTCCTTGCAGTCCAAGGGACTCTCAAGAGTCTTCTCCAACACCTCAGTTCAAAAGCATCAATTCTTCGGCACTTAGCTTTCTTCACAGTCCAACTCTCACATCCATACATGACCACTGAAAAAACCATAGCCTTGACTAGACAGACCTTTGTTGGCAAAGTAATGTCTCTGCTTTTGAATATGCTATCTAGGTTGGTCATAACTTTCCTTCCAAGCAGTAAGCGTTTTTTAATTTCATGGCTGCAGTCACCATCTGCAGTGATTTTGGAGCCCCCCAAAATAAAGTCTGACATTGTTTCCACTGTTTCCCCATCTATTTCCCATGAAGTGATGGGACCAGATGCCATGATCTTTGTTTTCTGAATGTTGAGCTTTAAGCCAACTTTTTCACTCTCCTCTTTCACTTTCATCAAGAGGCTGTTAAGCACTTCATCACATTATGCCATAAGGGTGGTGTCATCTGCATATCTGAGGTGATTGATATTTCTCCCGGCAGTCTTGATTCCAGCTTGTGCTTCTTGAAACCCAACATTTCTCATGATGTACTCTGCATATAAATTAAATAAGCAGGGTGACAATATACAGCCTTTATGTACTCCTTTTCCTATTTGGAATCAGTCTGTTGTTCCATGTCCAGTTCTAACTGTTGCTTCCTGACCTGCATATAGGTTTCTCAAGAGGCATGTCAGGTGGTCTGGTATCCCCATCTCTTTCAGAATTTTCCAGTTTCTTGTGATCCACACAGTCAAAGGCTTTGGCATAGTCAATAAAGCAGAAATAGATGTTTTTCTGGAACTCTCTTGCTTTTTTGATGATCCAGCGGATGTTGGCAATTTGATATTTAGTTCCTCTGCCTTTTCTAAAACCAGCTTGAACATCAGGAAGTTCATGGTTCATGTACTCCTGAAGCCTGGCTTGGAGAATTTTGAGCATTCCTTTACTAGCATGTGAGATGAGTGCAACTAGTTACATTAGCATCCCCCCAAAAAAACCAGTATAAGTCTAAAAAAATGTACAAGATCTATATACAGAAAACTATAAAAGTCTGATAAAAGAAATCAAAGGAGAACTAAATAAATGGAGAGATATTTCATGTTTTGGATAGCAACACTCGTTAAGATATCAGTTCCTGACCTGATCTTGAGATTCAGTGCAACCTCAATGATAATCCTTGAGGGACATTTTATGGATATCTATAAACTGATTTTAAAATTTATGTGAAGAGGTAAAATACCTAAAAGAGCCAACAAAAGGTTGAAGGAGAAGACCACAGTTGGAGAACTGGTACTACCCAACTCTAAAATTATAAGTGAAAAATCTTTCTCCTTATTCATTTCTCATCAATTCTTCTGATAACATATGTGTGGGAGTCTGACCCACCAAGATATTCTCCAGTTCTTTTAGATACCAACTGACTGTCCTACAATTAAATTTAATTCTGGTACTACTTAGAATAAGTAACATATTTCACAGACGGCAAAGAAGGAGACCCGGTTCAATCTTTGGGTTGGGTAGATGCCCTGGAGAAGGGAATGGCTACCGACCCACTCCAGTATTCTTGCCTGGAGAATCCCATGGACAGAAGAGCTTGATGGGCTACAATCTATGGGGTCACAAAGAGTTGGACAGGACTGAGCAAGTAATGCTTTCATTTTTTACTTTTCCCCCCACAGTTTAAGAAATCTGTCCCACAGTCTCCCCCCTACTAACTTCAGATGCCAATTCACAAGTCTAGTTGTTTCTGAGTGACCAGTTGTAGATCCAGAATGTCCCATAACCCCCTCCCAAGATTTGATAACATGCTAGAATAGTTCATAGAACTCAAAAAGACAATCTGTTTACTAGATTACTGGTTTATTTTGAGGGAATGCAGTTCAGGAACAGACTTATGAAAGAGACATATAGAGCAAATTACATGGGAAGGGGCATGGAGCTCCCATCACCTTTTTGGACATGCTACCCTTCTGGCACTTCCACTTGTTCACCAACTTGGAAGTTCTCTGAAAATTGTACTTTAGGAACTTTCTGAATGCTTCATTACATAGGCGTGGGTGACTAAACCATTAATTCAACCTCCAGCCTCTCCTTGATCCCCAGACTTCAATTATTTGGGGCTAAAACTTCCAGTCCTCTCATTACATGGTGGTTCCCCTAGAAGGAAGCCTCCCATCCATAGAGACTTCACAAAAGTTATCCCATTGATATAAACTCATGTATTGTAAAAGGTACTTCTATTAACAAAATACATTCCTTCCCCTTTATTGCTCTTATATCTTAGGAAATTTCAGATTTTAGGAGCTCTAAGATAGAGATTCCAGCTGAGCTATTTAACACCCTAAAAATGATGCTATTATAGTGTTGCACTCAATATGTCAACAAACTTGGAAAACTCGCAATGGTCCCAGGACTGGAAAACGTCAGTTTTCATTCCAATCCCAAAGAAAGACAATGCCAAAGAATGTTCAAGCTCCTGTACAATTGTGCTCATTTCACATGCTAGCAAGGTAATCCTCAAAATCCTTCAAGCTAGGCTTCAACCATTTGTGAACTGAGAACTTCCAGCTGTAATAACTGGATTTAGAAAAGGCAGAGGAACCAGAAATCAAATTGACAACATCCCTTGGATCATAGGAAAAGCAAGGGGATTTCAGAAAAAAAAAAAAAAAAAGTCCTCTTTGGCTTGACTGTGCCAAAGCCTTTGACTGCGTGGCTCACAACAGACTGTGGAAAATTCTTAGAGAGATGGGAGTACCAGAGTACCTGACCTGCTTCTTTAGAAAACTACGTAAGAAGGTCAAGAAGCAACAGTTAGAAATGGACATGGAAGAATGGATTGGTTCAAAATTGGGAAAGGAGTATGTCAAGGCTGTATATTGAGACCCTGCTTATTTAACTTATATGCAGAGTACATCATGCGAAATACCAGGCTGGATAAAAGTACAAGCTGGAATCAAGACTGCTAGGATAAATATCAGCAACTTCAGATATGCAGATGACACCAAGGTTATGGCAGAAGCAAAGAGGAACTAAAGAGCCTCTTGATGAAGGTGAAAAAGCCGAGTGAAAAAGCTGGCTTAAAACTCAATATTCAAACAGCTAAAATCATAACATCTTGTCCTATCACTTCATGGCAAATAGATGGGGAAAAAGTGTTTCCACTTTTTAAATTTTCTTCAGCTTCAAAATCACTGCAGACTGTGACTGGAGGTATGAAATTAAAAGATGCTTGCTCCTTGGAAGAAAAGCTATGACAAACCTAGACATCGTATTAAAAAGCAGACATATCACTTTGCCAAAAAAGGTCTGTCTAGTCAAAGCTATAGTTTTTCTAGCAATCACATATGGATGTGAGAGCTGGACCATAAAGAAGGCTGAGTGTTGAACAACTGATGCTTTAGAATTGTGATGCTGGAGAAGATACTTGAGAGTCCCTTGGACTGCAAGGAGATCAAAGCAGTCAATCCAAAAGGAAATCAACCCTGAATATTCATTAAGAGGACTGATACTGAAGCTGAAATTCCAATACTTTGGCCGCTTAATGCAAAGAACTGACTCATTGAGAAAGACCCTGATGCTGTGAAAGATTGAAGGCAGGAGGAGAAGGGAGCAACAGAGGACAAGATGGTTGGATGGCATCACTGACTCAATGGACATGAGTTTGAGCAAACTCCAGAAGATAGTGAAGGATAGGAAAGCCTGGCGTTCTATAATCCATGGGTTCACAAAGAATTGGACATGACTTAGTGCCTGAACAATAGCACCAAGGACAGAAATGGGAATGAAGGCCAAATATACATTTATTACTATAAATCACAATATTATAAAGATTAAAACTTCAGTAACTAAGACAGTGTGGTATTGGTAACAGTACAGACAAATCAATGAAACAGACTAGAGAACCAAGTTGTCGACCAACCCAAATATAGCCAATTGAATTTTGACAAAGGGACAAAGACAATCAATTAGAGAAAAGAAATTCTCTTCAACAAATATTACTGGAATGACTGGACATCACATACAAAAAATGAACCTAGACATTTAAAAATTAATTAAAAATTCATCATGTTTGGGAACGCATGTAAGAATTAAAGATTTTAAAATTAAAAAAAAATAAAAAATTAAAAAAAAAATTCATCATAGACCTAAATGTAAAGCACAAAACTATAACACTCCCAGAAGATGGTATAGGAGAAAATCTAGAAGACCTTGTGTGGAGGTGATGACATTTTAGAGAAAACACCAAAAGCATAATCTATAAAAAATAAGAATTGGTAATCTGAACTTCATTAAAATTAAAAGTGTGTGCTTTGTAAAAGAATGCTATCGGGAGAATGAGGAGATGGGTCACAGAATGGGAGAAAATAGCTTCAAAAATACATCTGATAAAGAAATTTTATACAAAACATGTAAGGAGCTCAATAATAAGAAAAACAAAAAACTTGACAAAAGACCTGAACAAACACTTCATCAAAGAAGATATGCAAATGGAAAATAAGTGTATGAAGATATTCCACACCATATGTCATTATTATGATGAAATAAAATTCATATTTTATGGCAAGACAGAAAATTTTAAATGTGAAATTTTCTATGCCTATTTGGGCCTCCTTCTTCCCCTTTAGTGTCTATCGTGAATCTGCATTAACCTGACCTCCTTAGGAGGTCACAATTCCTTCTTAATCTTGTAAAAGTTTGCTTTGTACATGGTGATTTGGAGTGTGTAAACTGTCAGTACTTTGTGTTTTGATGAGTAACCTCTTATGTCATAAATATTTTTAATTGTGCTTTGAACTCCGATGGGTGGAACAGTCCTCAGAGTTTTCTGAAAGACTGTCTCCTGTGTTATAATCCTCAAGTTAACTTCAATAAAATTTTCCTTCATTCCTCGGTTGACTACTGATTAATTTTTCATCAACATGAGACATGCAAATCAAAACAATGAGACATCACTACATGTCGATTAGAAAGGCCAACAATACCAAATGCTGACAAAGATTTAGTATTTATCTGAAAGAGGTGAAAGTATGTCCACATGCAAACTCACACATGGATGTTTATAGCAGTTTTATTCATCTTTGGCAAAACAGTAACAGCCTCTGTTTGTTCTTTAAATTGTTTTTTTCCTAAGATTGCCTAGGATTTGATCTTTATTCAGAAGCCATTTTTTTTTTATTCTAGTATTGTTTATAATCTGAAGACACTGTATAATTTCAAAACTACTAATTCCTGGATCATTTTTGTTTAATGATTCTTCTCTCTTTCCAATCACATTTTATTGCAAAAAAACTGGAAGAAACCAGGTAGTACTTTCAACATTCTACCTTGAAATCTTTTTAGCTAGATCACCTGGTAAATTAGATACATTTGTTCTTTTCACATTAGCATAAGCAACAACATTACCACACTTTCTACTGTTAATACTGGAGACCTTTATCCTTTGATTTCTAACAAAAGTTTTATTATCACCTAAGCTCTCACATGGAAGGAATGATGCTAAAGCTGAAACTCCAGTATTTTGGCCACCTCATGCGAAGAGCTGACTCATTGGAAAAGACTCTGATGCTGGGAGGGATTGGGGGCAGGAGAAGAAGGGGACGACAGAGGATGAGATGGCTGGATGGTATCACTGACTTGATGGACATGAGTCTGAGTGAACTCCAGGAGTTGGTGATGGACAGGGAGGTCTGGCGTGCTGCGACTCATGGGGTTGCAAAGAGTTGGACACGACTGAGAGACTGAAATGAACTGAACTGAACTGAAGCTCTCACAATGGCCTCCTGAAAACCATCATACATCTGATACAGTTTCTTCAAGGCATTTTATATTTTTACTAATACTCTATTCAAAGATCCTTGCCTCTCCACCCAAATACCAAAATTAGTATTTGCTATCTAGTGCCATATAACAAGTTGTTCCAATATTTAACAGCTTAAAAACAACATCAAAAAACATTGCTGTATTTTTCAGCCAACATTTACACAGAGATTCAAATTGGATCCCTGAGACAGTGTCATCCTACAACTGAAAGACAATATTTAAATAGCCTCTGAGGCAGCTGGATTAACTTTAGTGAGAGAAATATGTGTACAATGGATTATTTCTAGATATATTTTGTCCAACTCTATTCATAGGAAGCAGGTCAAAGAAATGAGCGAAGTATAATGTGTAGGTTTTTAAGCACAGAAGCTATAAACGAAAGAGAGATTTCATAACTGCAAATGAACTTTTTCAAACTGATAAGTTGTCTATTCTGTTAACATGGATATTAAGTGATTTTCTGATTGAATCTTATTTATATTTATATTACTATTCATATTATATTGCTTTCAGCTGAACAGATGAAAGGAAAGTAAGACTATAAGAAATAGTCTGTTGTTCACTAGAAGAAAAAACAGGAGTTCAACATAGCTTTTGTAATTTTGAATTTGGGTGTGATGAGTGAGGGTAACCATGGGACTGGAAGAAAATGAAATCTTTTAGAAATTGCTTGATATTTTTAGTAATATAAATGATATGCAACTAATTTAATTAAACTTAGAATCATAACAGACCCTATTGAAGAGGAGTGGAATGCTTTTCTTTTGTGTATCTCCTTACTGCTGAAATGTAGTACATTAAAATGAATAAGAACAATAGATAGTTTCAACTGATCAAATCTGCAACTCCATCTGATCGAATGAGAAGATTTTAATTAAAACTGGACTTCATTCAAAAAGGGCTATTGTAACAAACTATAATTAAGTTGATTTTCCATACTGCCTAGGTCATACATTCATTTTTTAACTTTTATTTAATTCTCCTCGTGTTATATTTTTACCTTTAACATTTCTGTTTGTATATTCATGACGAATTATGAATTTTCTATTTTTCCATATGAGGTATTATTCACTTACTTCAGTGATGATCTGTCTAGAGACATTCCATCTTTAAAACTTTTAGAGATCTTTCCTTCCTTCATCATTCTTATTTTTAGTCACACCAATAAATAAGTAACCACTTCTTGCAGAACTTCTCTGTTATATAACTGTATGCGTAAATGTAAAGCAAATGTCAGTGTATTATATTTCTGTTTTCCTCAATCAAAATTAAAAGTAATTAACTAAAAATATAACAATAGCATAATTGAGAATAAGCAGTACACACACACAACATAATACATGCTGCGTATGGAGCTGTTTGAAGGTCTGAATATAAATACAGAGGACAATATCTGATATATATGCATTCACTGCAAGCATTTATGCCTAAGATGTCCCATCACATTCTTATTGAATGACAATGCAGTTGGTTCAAACAAAGACTGATAATTAAAACAGTTTTATCCAAAGACATATATGAAATAATAATAGCTCTTGGTGACTGGCTAGGTTGAAGGTTAGTACTCTACGATCTCACAAAGGAAACTGCTGTTTATTCTTTTGTTTCATCTATTCTCATGCTCTTTTTAAAAGCCTGAAGCCAAAGAAAAACCTTTTTATAGCTGTTTTTATTTAAGAACTCTGAGTCTTTAATCACTTACATTTTTAGTCTATAAAATAATATTTATAAAATATGTGTATATCATATAATACATGTATGTACTCATCTAATGGTTTTAAGGAAAGAATATTGTCATTCGCTTGGTAATCTCTTGTACATGCTCTTAAACACCAATCAGTTTCTTTCAACAATGTTCTGAATTTTGTATTTGTTATTCTCTTCCTTTCCTTTAGTTTTACTATATATTTGTATATTAATACAATATACAATAATGTTTACTTTTTCTTGCCCTCATATTATAATCATTCTTTGTAAAGAGCCTTATGGTTGACTTCTTTTCCTGCTTAACTTTATGTTTCTAAGATTTATTTATGTTTTAGCATGTAGCAATAACTTATTGCAGATAGATTCTTTATAGTCTGAGCCACCGGTAAAGAATCTACCTGCAATGCAGAAGACCCAGGTTTGATCCCTGGGTTGGAAGGATCCTCCTGGAGAAGGGAATGGCAACCCACTCCAGTATTCTTGCCTAGAAAATGCCATGGACAGAGGAGCCTGGGTGGGCAACAGTCCATGGGGTCACAAAGAGTTGGACACTACTGAGTGAATAACACATCTTCATAAACTACTTTTGGGCTTCCCTGGTGTCTCAGACAGTAAAGAATTTGCAGCAATACAGGAGATCCGGGTTTGATCCTTGGGTCAGGGAGATCCCCTGGAGAAGGAACTGGCAACCCACTCCAGTGTTCTTGCCTGGGAAATCTCATGGACAGAGGAGCCTGGTGGGCTACAGTCCATGAGGTCACAAAGATTCGGACATGACTGAAGCAACTAACACTTCCTTCCTTACTAATAATTTATTTTCTCTGCTGCATACTCTTCTAGAATACGAGTATATAAAAATTTATTGTAGTTTTACCCTAATGGGTATTTTATTTACAATTTTTTTCTATTACAAATAATGTTGCTGTATATTGTTGAACAGTTCCCCTGACACGCGTCCATTAAGTTTCTTTAGGATATACATGTATGTGAAATTGTTGCATTATAGAAAATAAGAATACAACAAAATAAGAATAAAATAACGCTATATTATTTTCCTAAGTGGCTGTACTTTTTAACTTTTGGATATATGTTGGGTAAGAAATGCCAAATCATGAGAGATTTAATTTCTATTTTCCTGATTGTTAATAAGGTTGAGTATGTTTTATGTTTATTGACTGTTAAGGTTTTTTCTTCTGTATGGTGCCTCTTCAAGTCCCTTTTTTTAATGCTTGTCTTTTTCTTTTCCTCAGTGATTTAAAAATGGCATATTCTACATACAATTTTGTATTTTTAATTATCATCTGTCTTTTGAATTTTTATTCTCTTCATAGTAATTTTCTTAAAAGTTTTCATTTTCATTTAGTTAAAATTATTCTTTGCCTTACAAACATGTTTTCTTTAAGATGCCCTTTTTTACCCCCAAATCAGATTTTTTTTTAAGATTTTGTTTTCCCAAATTTTACTTTTATTTTTCATATTTAGGGCTTTGACTGTGTGAAATTAATTGTTGCTTTTGTGTGGGACAGGAGAGAAACTTGTTTTTTTTTTTTTTTCTCCATGTACAAAGATTTACCACAGCACTATTGAATGAATAATCTATTCTTTCCTACTGATCTGCAGAGAAAATTCTATCATACTCAAGTTTATGTAATTATGAGTTGATTTCTTAGTTCTTTGTTTTGTTCAATCAGTAATTTTCTATTCCTGAGTGCAGTACAATGTTTTAATTACTATAAATTTATAGTAAATCTTAACATGCAGAGAAATAAATATCCCTGTTTACTTTGAGTGTCTGTATCATGCTTAGCTATTTATTTTTCATATACAATATAAAATAACTAGTTAAAGTCTATATAAGAAGTTATAAATGTGATTAAAATAGTATTGATTCCTTGGGTTAATGTGAAGAAAATTAATCTGAGTGATATTGAGTCTCCCATTTATGAACACAGAGTGGTTACCATTTAGAGATTATATTTTATATTTTTCAGTATTATAGGTATAACAGTCCTAAATGTTTATGCACATAATAGAACTTCAAAATAAATGAACCAAAAATTACTAGAACTAAATTGCTAGAGCTAAAACTAAATTAATTTTTCCTAGAACTAAAATTACTAAACTAAATTAGTTTAGAATTAAACTAAAAATTACTAGAACAAAATACATGAACCAAAAATTACTAGAAATAACTAGTTTACTAGAACTAAACTAACTAAAGTCCACAGTTATAGTTGAAGATATCAATACCCCCTCTCAATAATTGATACAGCAAATTGATACAAAAAATAGTTAAGGATAGAGAAGATTTGAACAACACTTCCTAGTGGCTCAGATGGCAAAGAATCCGCCTATAATGCAGGAGACCTGGGTTAGATCCCTGGGTTGGGAAGATCCCCTGGAGGAGGGCATGGCAACCCACTCCAGCATTCTTGCCTGGAGAATCTCCATGGACAGAGGAGCCTGGTAGGCTACAGTCCATGGGGAGGCAGAGAGTCAGACACAACTGAGTGACTAAGCACAGCACATCAACTAATGTGACATAATGTTCATCTTTATTGGACCATAAAACAAATGTCAATAAATTTTCAAACATTCAAACCATCCAAATATGTTTTCTGACTACAATGAAATTAAATTTAATATAAATAATAGTAATATCTTTGGAAAATTCCCTCATATTTGAAAATTGAATAACACACATACAATGGGTCAAAATAGAAATTATTTTGAACTGGATAACAATGAAGACAATATATCTGAATTGGTTGAGATTTCACTGAACAGGATTTAAGGGCAAATTTACAGCATTAAACCTAAAGCTATAAAAATTCTAGAAGAAAGCAACACAGAACTCCTGCATACTTGGCTTAGGCAAAGATTTCTGAGCCCATGACACCAAAAGTTTGATACATAATATGTAAAATGACAAATCAATAAATAGGGCTTTATCTAAATTAAAAATCTAATCTTTGAAAGACACTGCTTAGAATGTAAAGACAATCCTTAGACTGGGAGAAAATATTTGCAAATCAGATAGTTCATAAAGGACTATATCTAGAATATATGAGACTCTCTCAAAACTCCAAATTGTATGGAGATTCCTCAAAAAACCAAAAATAAAACTACTATATGAGCCAGCAATTCTCCACCTGGGCATATATTAAAGAAAACGAAAACACGAATTCAAAAAATACATGACCTCAGTGTTTATTGCAGTATTCTATATAAAAGCCAAGATATGAAAGTAAACTAAATGTCCACCACAGATGAATGCATATAGAAATGTAGCACACACATACACACGGGAATATCATTTAAAAAAGAGTGGAAAAGTCAAAAAAAGAGTGGAAAAGACCTTGATGCTGGGAAAGATTGAGGACAAGAGGAGAAGGGGGCGACAGAGGATGAGATGGTTGGATGGTATCACCGACTCAATGGACATGGGTTTGGGTGAACGCCGGGAGTTGGTGATGGACAGGGAGGCGTGGCGTGCTGCAGTTCATGGGGTTGCAAAGAGTGAGACACATTTGACTGACTGACGACAACATATAAAAGAAGGAAATTTTGCCATCTACAGCAATATGGATGGACCTGGAGGGTATTATGCTTAGTAAAATAAGTCAGATCGAGTAAATCAAATATTGTAATCACTTATACATAGAAACTAAAAAGTAAAATGAGTGACTAGAACAGAGACAGACTCACAGATAGAGAATAAACTAGTGGTTACCAGTGGAGAGAGGCGAGATAGGGACTGAACAGGTACAGCCTGTGTGCTGTGCTCAGTCACTCAGTCATGCTCACTTCTTTGAGATCTTGTGGACTGTACTCTGCCAGGGTCTTCTGTCCAGGGGATTTTCCCGGCAAGAATACTGGAGTGGGTTGCCATTTCCTTCACCAGGGATCTTCCCGACCCAGGAATTGAACCCTCATCTCCTCGCATTGCAAGCAGATTCTTAACCACTGAACCAATAGGGAAGCACAAGCTGCTACCTATAAAATAAGTAAGATACAAGAATATATTGTACAGAAAAAGGATATAGCCTATATTTATAAAAACTTTAAATAGAGTATAATCTATAAAATATTAAATCACTGCTTTGTATACCTGAAACTAATATAATATTGTAAATCAACTATGCTCCTGCTGCTGCTCCTGCTAAGTCACGTCAGTCGTGTCCGACTCTGTGCGACCCCATAGACAGAAGCCCACCAGGCTCCTCTGTCCCTGGGAATCAACTATACTTTAATAAAAACCGAAAAACAGCTCCAAAAATATGGACAAAAAATTTGAATAGATACTTCAAAGAACATGCAGATGAGAAATACAAGGAAACATCATAATCAGTGGTCATATTCCTACACACATTTTAAAATAGCTAATGTGAAGTCTGACCATACTGATCCTTGGCAAGATTCCCAAGCATCTGGGATATTCATAACATTGCTGCTTGAACTAACAATTACTGAAAAAATGTGTTAATAATCTACCATTCTAATCAGGATTTTTTAAAATGTGTTTTTCTGTTTTGTACGATATTATTTGGTACATTTACATTTAAACTTCTTATGTAATGTTATATTTTTCTTTTCTAATGAATCTTACCTGAAGGTCTATTTTATTTGATATTAATTACTATATCAACTGTTAAAAATTGGTATTTGGTTTGTATTCGTATCCTTTTTCTTTGAGCATGTATATAGTCTAGATTTGGGATGTACTTCTTGTAGATAAAATAGAGCAGAATTTTAAAATATGACGAAAGTTCTCATCTTTTTGTGTTAACACTTAATCAACTTTCTGTTTTTATAATTAATGATTTTAATTTCTAACATCTTATTTTGTGCTTTTCATTATTCTGTTTCTATATTTTTTCTTCATTCTTGCCTTAAAATGAATGGATTTTTTTCTCCTATCAGTTTCTTTTCTATACTAGATTTTAAGTTATACATACATATTTTCCATGATTAGTTTAGAAAATTTTAGCATGTAGAATTAGCTTATTGAAATTGGATATGCTAAATATTTTCATTCTGATTTCAAACAGTGCAAGTTTCATAGAACACGTTTAAGTGGTCCAGATGATAAAGAATCTGCATTCAATGCAGGAGACCCGGGTTCCATCCCTGGGTCAAGAAGATCCCCTAGAGAAAGGAGTGGCAACCCATTCTAATATTCTTGCCTGGAAAATTCCATGGACAGAGGAGCCTGGCAAGCTACAGTCCATGGGGTCATAAAGAGCCGGACATGATTGAACAAAGACTTCCACTTCCACTATACTTTTTAAATTTGATTAAAAAATAGATAATGTGCATGCACGCTCAGTTGCTTCAGTTGTGTCCAACTCTGCGATCCTATGGACTCTAGCCCAACAGTCTTCTCTGTCCACGGTAGTCACCTACAGAGATGCAACAGGTATTTTCACTCCAAATTTGTCCTGAATATTAAGACTGGTGACACTGTGAACACCAAAATGGTATGAAAAAGTTCATAATCCTTTAATGAGGCTTGTGGGAAGACTACGGCAGCCTCTCCAACTGGTTTCAAAATGTTTTGAGGGTCAAAGAAGGAAGACGTGATAGACTTTTATTTTAGGATTGGGACTGGGACAAAGGTTCCTGTGTGCTGGCCTGGATTTCTGCGATTTGAACTTGCTGGTGCCAAGTTCAGTTCAGTTCAGTCACTCAGTCATGTCCATCTCTTTGCGACCCCATGAATCGCAAGACAACAGGCCTCCCTGTCCATCACCAACTCCTGGAGTTCACTCAGACTCACGTCCATCGCGTCAGTAATGCCATCCAGGCATTTCATCCTCTGTCGTCCCCTTCTCCTCTTGCCCTCAATCCCTCCCAGCATCAGAGTCTTTTCCAATGAATCAACTCTTCACATGAGGTGGCCAAAGTACTGGAGTTTCAGCTTAAGCATCATTCCTTCCAAAGAAATCCCAGGGCTGATCTCCTTCAGAATGGACTGGTTGGATCTCCTTGCAGTCCAAGGGACTCTCAAGAGTCTTCCCAACACCACACTTCAAAGCATAAATTCTTTGGTGCTCAGCCTTCTTCACAGTCCAACTCTCACATCCATACATGACTACTGGAAAAACCATAGCCTTAACTAGACGGACCTTAGTCGGCAAAGTAATATCTCTGCTTTTGAATATGCTATCTAGGTTGGTCATAACTTTTCTTCCAAGGAGTAAGTGTCTTTTAATTTCATGGCTGCAATCACCATCTGCAGTGATTTTGGAGCCCCCCAAAATAAAGTCTGACACTGTTTCCACTGTTTCTCCATCTATTTCCCATGAAGTGATGGGACCAGATGCCATGATCTTTGTTTTCTGAATGTTGAGCTTTAAGCCAACTTTTTCACTCTCCTCTTTCACTTTCATCAAGAGGCTTTTTAATTCCTCTTCACTTTCTGCCATAAGGGTGGTGTCATCTGCATATCTGAGGTGATTGATATTTCTCCTGGCAATCTTGATTCCAGCTTGTGTTTCTTCCAGTCCAGTGTTTCTCATGATGTATTCTGCATATAAGTTAGATAAGCAGGGTGACAATATACAGCCTTGACATATTTCTTTCCCTATTTGGTACCAGTCTGTTCCATGTCCAGTTCTAACTGTTGCTTCCTGCATACAGATTTCTCAAGAGGCAGGTTAGGTAGTCTGGTATTCCCATCTCTTTCAGAATTTTCCACAGTTTATTGTGATCCACACAGTCAAAGGCTTTGGCATAGTCAAGAAAGCAGAAATAGATGTTTTTCTGGAACTCTCTTGCTTTTTCCATGATCCAGCAGATGTTGACAATTTGATCTCTGGTTCCTCTGCCTTTTTTAAAACCAGCTTGAACATCAGGAAGTTCATGGTTCACGTATTGCTGAAGCCTGGCTTGGAGAATTTTGAACATTGCTTTACTAGTGTGTGAGATCAGTGCAATTGTGCAGTAGTTTGAGAATTCTTTGGCATTTCCTTTCTTTGGGATTGGAATGAAAACTGACCTTTTCCAGTCCTGTGGCCACTGCTGAGTTTTCCAAATTTGCTGGCATATTGAGTGCAGCACTTTCACAGCATCATCTTTCAGGATTTGAAACAGCTCAACTGGAATGCCATCACCTCCACTAGCTTTGTTCGTAGTGATGCTTTCTAAGGCCCACTTGACTTCACATTCCAGGATGTCTGGCTCTAGATGAGTGATCACACCATTGTGACTATCCGGGTCGTGTAGATCTTTTTTATACAGTTCTTCTGTGTATTCTTGCCACCTCTTCTTAATATCTTCTGCTTCTGTTAGGTCCATACAATTTCTGTCCTTTATCGAGCCCATCTTTGCATGAAATATTCCCTTGGTATCTCTAATTTTCTTGAAGAGATCTCTAGTCTTTCCCATTCTGTTCTTTTCCTCTATTTCTTTGCATTGATCACTGAAGAAGGCTTTCTTACCTCTTCTTGCTATTCTTTGGAACTCTGTATTCAGATGCTTATATCTTTCCTTTTCTCCTTTGCTTTTCTCTTCTCTTCTTTTCATAGCTATTTGTAAGGCCTCCCCAGAAAGCCATTTTGTTTTCTGCATTTCTTTTCCATGGGGATGGTCTTGATCCCTGTCTCCTGTACAATGTCACGAACCTCATTCCATAGTTCATCAGGCACTCTATCTATCAGATCTAGGCCCCTTAAATCTATTTCTCACTTCCACTGTATAATCATAAGGGATTTGATTGAGGTCATACCTGAATGGTCTAGCGATTTTCCCTACTTTCTTCAATTTGAGTCTGGATTTGGTAATAAGGAGTTCATGATCTGAGCCACAGTCAGCTCCTGGTCTTGTTTTTTTTTTTTGGACTGTATAGAGCTTCTCCATCTTTGGCTGCAAAGAATATAATCAATCTGATTTCGGTGTTGACCGTCTGGTGATGTCCATGTGTAGAGTCTTCTCTTGTGTTGTTGGAAGACAGTGTTTTCTATGACCAGTGCATTTTCTTGGCAAAACTCTATTAGTCTTTGCCCTGCTTCATTCCACATTCCAAGGCCAAATTTGCCTGTTACTCCAGGTGTTTCTTGACTTCCTACTTTTGCATTCCGGTCTCCTATAATGAAAAGGACATCTTTTTTGGGTGTTATTTCTAAAAGGTCTTGTAGTTCTTCATAGAACCGTTCAACTTCAGCTTCTTCAGCATTACTGGTTGGGGCATAGACTTGGATAACTGTGATATTGAATGGTTTGCCTTGGAGACGAACAGAGATCATTCTGTCATTTTTGAGACTGCATCCAAGTACTGCATTTCGGACTCTTTTGTTGACCATGATGGCTACTCCATTTCTTCTGAGGGATTCCTGCCGGCAGTAGTAGATATAGTGGTCATCTGAGTTAAATTCACCCATTCCAGTCCATTTTAGTTTGCTGATTCCTAGAATGTCGACGTTCACTCTTGTTTGACCACTTCCAATTTGCCTTGAATCATGGACCTGACATTCCAGGTTCCTATGCAATATTGCTCTTTATAGCATTGGACCTTGCTTCTATCACCAGTTGCATCCACAGCTGGGTATTGTTTTTGCTTTGACTCCATCCCTTCATTCTTTCTGGAGTTATTTCTCCACTGATCTCCAGTAGCATATTGGGCACCTACTGACCTGGGGAGTTCCTCTTTCAGTATCCCATCATTTTGCCTTTTCATACTGTTCATGGGGTTCTCAAGGCAAGAATACTGAAGTGGCTTGCCATTCCCTTCTCCAGTGGACCACATTCTGTCAGACCTCTCCATCATGATCCGCCCGTCTTGGGTTGCTCCGTGGGCATGGCTTCGTTTCATTGAGTTAGACAAGGCTGTGGTCCTAGTGTGATTAGATTGACTAGTTTTCTGTGAGTATGGTTTCAGTGTGTCTGCCCTCTGATGCCCTCTTGCAACACCTACCATCTTACTTGGGTTTCTCTTACCTTGGGCGTGGAGTATCTCTTCATGGCTGCTCCAGCAAAGTGCAGCCACTGCTCCTTACCTTGAATGAGGGGTATCTCCTCACCACCGCCCTTCCTGACCCAAAGGAAGGAACAAATGGGCTTCCTTATCCTCTTTTCCAGATTTGGGACATATGGGGAAAAGAGACTGGAGGGGCTTGAAAGAAGTGAGCAGTCAAGCATCAAAAATGGAGTCAAACTCTGTGTTACAATTTATTCCTGATATTTGACTGATGACTAAAATGTGCCATGTTTCGTTTAATTGAATTTGACCTCCACTTTTTTTTCACCTATCAGACAGGCAAAACTTTATTTATTTATTTATTTATTTTTATATAAATGTATTTATTTTAATTGGAGGCTAATTACAACTAAGTAAGACATTATGATGCTGTATGAGGCCTGGTAATGAAACATGAAACTGGTAACAGTATTGGAAGTTATGTTGAATACTTTGTTCAGGAGCCCAGCATTGTATATTCTAAGAAGTGAAATGGGTGTCTGGGTCACTGTCAATCGTGTTTGGAATCTCTAGAAGGGATAAGTGATATCTTAGTGAGGTCTTGTACTATGGTCTTAGCACGTGCAGGGACATGTATGACCTTGATGTATATTTTGCATGTATGTGAAATAAGAGATACTTAAAGTCCTTTCTTCCAAAGGCAAATCTTGAATAAGGAATTGTTGCTGTTGTCAATGGGATGAGATTCAGAAGTTGGTAAAATTGTACAAATGAGGCAGACTGCTTGCCAGGGTATCCTATGTTAAGATGGCTGACTGCCGTTCAGCTGGTTTTGCTGACTCTTTGTTCCTTTCCAGATGTAGAACATGAAGTTAAAGGATAAAAAGCAGCATCTCTCCCACAAGATCGGTCTCATGTGCGCTGGCTCTTCTAACCCTCTTATGTAACCCTTTGCTGCACACTCTTGAAACCAAGGAGCTCCTTGGAAGTCTAAAGGGTGAAGAAGAAGTTGACTTCCTCTGTCATTGTGTCATTTGGCAAGGGACTGAGGACAGGACAATACTTTCTCCTCCCACCCTCTCTCTCACTCTTACAGGTGTGATAAACCACAGGGCTCAGGTATAGCTCTATTTTGTAGCAGGAAGACTTCTATGTCTCTGCTGAGTTCATGGGGTACTTGTTTCCATGACCCAGTGCATTATGGGTAGCTGGGTATGAAGCTTCCTGAGGTGCTGAAAGCTGCCATTGACTCAGGTCCTGAAGAGTCTCTGCTTTCAGGAGAACTCAGTGTGCAGCCACTTTAATGGATATGATATATTGCCAGTAAGGGCAATTCCTTGTACCAGAAGCCAGTGGGCAACTTGTGAGCATCATGCTTGGAATAGGGACTCTAAGAAGAATGAGAGGAGGATGCTAAAGCCCCTAGAATGAAGGAGTCTTTGGGTAAGCTAATGGAAGTGCCTATTATATTGTGATTTGGACAGTTCCTGCAGCCTTTTATTGTAGGATGTTCTATTTATAGTGAGCTGATTTGTGTGTAACAGTAAGATCTGTAAATGAGGAATATGTTGTCTCCAGAATCCCAAGCATAAAAGATCTTAACTTTGTTTTAACATCATGGGTACTGAGAAGGTCCATAGCTATTTCTTGATAGTGTCAGCGGTGGAGCAGCTCTCAATTTATCAAATAATTTTCAGAAATTTAACTAAAGGTGGGAGGACTTGTAATAAGTATGGAACAATGGCCCATGTTATTTTTGTGAACCCTTTGGTGACTATTTATATGTTCTGAATTAATGTATCAAATGAATCTCCTTGGAGAAGGATGTTATCAGTGTGATGACATAACTTGTACTCCTGCAGAAAGTTGGATACAGTTAAGATTGTACTTGTAAAGATTATGTACAATCACAAGGATGCTGAGGTAGCCCATGAGTAACCAGATAAGATATAGTATTGTGTCCCTTAGAAGATGAAAGCAAACTGCATTTGAGGGGTTATTGAAGTAGACACTGAAAATAGCCAAATATTACTGTAAATTATTTGCCAGTTGCTGGTTGGATGGGGTCAGTACTTTTGATAATACTTGGTATGGGGAGGTGCTTAATTGGTGTGACTACAGCATTAACATTATATTAATCCACTATGAGGTGCCATTCACTCTTTGCAGGTTTGAAAACAGGGCTGTTAATAGGGAAACAGTGGCAATACTCACCCTTTCTCTAAGTAGGTTTTATATAATGGATTTCAATCCTTGAAGCCCCTATTTTAATTTATATTGGGCTATATGAACTATTTTATCTTGGGGAAAGGTCCTTAGGGTCTCATTTTATCAAGCTAATTTTAAGTGCCAAAGACTTAATTTAATTTTAATTTATTGCTCATTGATTCAGAGCAGCCATGACCACTATGGGATACTTTAGAAAATTGGGCACAATGACTATAGGGAATTGAGGTAAGGCAGTGGTTCCAGTGGCTAAGGTAAGGCACACCTGTTTATCCTCTCTTTTATGTTTAGTGACTCCCTTAATGTTATAGGGGTACCTTGTTTAAATTTAGCGGAATCTCTAGGAATAGCTTTAATTTCAGTCTCCATAATGATGAAGGCCACAAAGGTTTGCCAGTTGATTAATTTCACCAGATATTAAAGTTAATTTAGAACCTGTTATTAGAGGCAAAATGCAAATCAGCACCCTTTTACTTTTTGTGTGCATAAATCCTTTTAATGAATTTGGGGTTTTCAATTGGGACACGTTTTGAACCTCTGTTTTCGTGTTTTTCACCCTATATTCAGGTTTTTTTATATCTTGCCTTATTTGATGGCTACTAGCTGTATATATTTCAGCAAGGAAAGGGGTGTCCTCTCTACTCTTCTCATATTTATGTTTCTCCTTCCAGAGAGCCCATGGGGTCACAAAGAGTTGGACATGACTGAGCAACTGAACTGAACTTCCAGAGAGCCTCAAATCAGTATTGTTAGAGGTAGGAAACTTTGTCAATGTTGAGTCAGCGGCTGTTCCATAGGGCTGCCGTGCTCCCTATATCCCTGAGGATCAGGATCTTTACTGGGACAGAAGCATAGCTAGTAGGCAGTAACAACGGTATTTTGTAAGATCCTAGTGAGCCATTTTGGGCTTCCCAGATGATGCAGTGGTAAAGAATCCACCTGCCAATGCAGGTGATGCAGATTTGATCCCTGGGTTGGGAAGATTCCCTGGAGTAGGAAATGGCAACCCATTCCAGTTTTCTTGCCTGGAAAATCCCTTGGACAGAGGAGGCTGGGAGGCTAAGTTCATGGAGTTGCAAAGAGTCAAACATGACTAAGTGACTGAGGACAGCACAGCACAGTGAGGCATTTGCTTTTAGTAGTATAACCTCAGCATGCTACACTGTAATTGTTCTTCTTCCACATGAGCCATCATCCAGTGGGCTTACATAGTGCACTGGGCATCAGTCTTTCCCCTGAACATTCTATAGGAAGAAAGTGAAGTCTCTCAGTCGTGTCCAGCTCTTTGCGACCCCATGGACTGTAGCCTACCAGGCTCCTCCGTCTGTGAGGTTTTCCAGGCAAGAGTACTAGAGTGGGTTGCCATTTCCTTCTCCAAGAGATCTTCCTGATTCAGGGATTGAACCTAGGTCTCCTACGTTGTAGGCAGACGCATTACTGTCTGAGCCACCAGGGAAGTCTGAACATTCTATAGAAAGGGACAAATGCCTGGTTGATGAGCTTCCCTGGTGGGGCAGCAGTAAGGAATGTCTGTTGATGCAGGTACTATTCCTGGATTCAGTTCCTGATTTGGTCCTGTCTCTAAGCAAAAACTTCCAAATTAGGTTTGTACAGTGAATTAAAAGTTTGTGTCTTCCCAAAATTCATATGTTCAAGCCCCAACCCTCATTTGTGACTATATTTGGAAATAAGGCATTTATGCCTGGAGAATCCCAGGGACGGGGGAGCCTGGTGGGCTGCCGTCTATGGGGTCGCACAGAGTCGAACACGACTGAAGTGACTTAGCAGTAGCAGCAGCAGGGCTAATTAAGATTAAATGAGGTCATGAAGGTGGAGCCCTGATCCCAAAGATTGGTGTCCTTATAAACAGCTACTACAGAGCTCACTTTCTCTCTCTCTCTTCCGAAGTGAGGACACAGTGAAAAGATAGCCATCTGCAGTCCAGGAAGAGAGCTCTCACCAGGAACCAAATTGGCTGGCACATTGATCTTGTACTTCCCAGACTCCAGAACTGTGAAAAATGAATTTCTGTTGCTTAAGTCTATGGTATTTTGTTATGGCAGCTTGATCTAACTGAGCCAATTGGTTGAATCTAAACAGAGGCTTAGTAGGATTTTATAAGTGCAGTGCAAACCAGCACAGCTTCCAGCATAAACTTGCCAGCATTGCTATAAGCAATATAAACACTCACCCCAGATTTAGTTCAGATGTTGAGACTGATGATGCCACATATGCCCCCAAGAAGATGTGAATCAGTTTATCACTTACATAATGAGAGTTTCTGAAGAGAGCAGGGTACACTCCAAGGATGATCTAAAAATGTCTCAAAGGAGCAGAGAAAAAAGACTGACTAGGCTTTTGTTGTGACTAAGGGCTGGAGCTGCATAGTTTGAACTTCATGCTGATACCAAAGGAGAGAGCATTTGGGCTTTCTTAGCTTACACAGATGTGAGACTTGAAAGCCATCAACAGACAAACAAAAAAAAAGGGAGTCAGACTCTTTCTTACTGATGTTTTAATCATCTAATTCTTGCCTTATTTTCTTTCTCTCTCCTGGTTTGAGTTTTGTTTTTCTTTCTCTTGCTTAGGATTCATGGAGCTTCTAAGGTCTGTATATTTGATGTTTTTATCAGTTCAGGACCGTCTCAGCCATTATCTCTTCTAGTATTGCTGCTGCCTCATTCTCTCCTCTCATTCTGAAACTCAGAATTGTCACACATTAGACTCTTCCTGTCTTCTAACATCTCTTTCACATTTCTAATCATGTTATCCATGCATCACCCATACTATCTTATTATCACTATTCAATCTCAGTTATATCTACTTTCCTGTAAAAATATTGATTTTTAATGTAACAAATTAGTTACCTTTTGTAAGAATTTTAATTATTACTTTAAACCTAATTAGTCACATCTTAAAGTTTCATTGCCAATCTTTGCTGTTCAATTCCTTTCATTTATTTAGACTCTGATAATTATAGTATCAGAACTCTTTCTGGGTATTTTGCAATGTGACTTTGTCACCTGTCTCTTACTCAGAGTACTTTGTCTTCTTCACATTTTGACTGTGAACTTATATGCTTTAGAAGTTTATCTGTGAAAATCTTCTAAGTTCTAGGAGGAAGATGGGGTTTCTCTAAAGTACACTAGAGTTTGCTTCTTCCAGGAACCTGGGGCATTAATATATGGTTACTATATTAAATTCTTCACATGAAATTTTTTTGGCTCATGTAGTATGAATTCTCATGTCAGATCCACTTTGAGGAAATGTTTTGGGGTTAGGAATTCTCAAATAAGAGATTTTCCCCTGACTATATAGTATCAAAATTCAAGGCAAACAATTTTCCTTACAGTATTCTTGAGTAAGGATTGATTTATTTTAACTTCACTCCTGTAATGAAGTAGCAGACCCACAGGCTTTGTTTACTGTTCTCAAGGCCCCCAGTGGCCTTAATGATTAAAGTTTAAGTTCACCTCATTCATCGAATGACCTCAAGACAAAAGTTGAATAAAGTACTCAGAAAGTTATCTTGGTTATGTTGACTGGAAAAAAGAAAGCATAATATGAAAGTTGTGAGTTGTTTAAGTTGGGGCAAGAAAAGGACTATAGCCTGGGAGACAAAATCTCAGATAACTCTAAGGTACTGATTCCAAAGAGGCAAGGAGAGAAGTCAGTCTTATATGTTAGTGAAGGGGGCATACCTTTTCACAGAGACACACATTTTCACAGAGGCTTGCTGCTAATCACAAATAACAGATATCGTCATTAATGATTTTAATGTTTTTCTAGATAAGAGAGGATGTAAGAATTTGGGTTCATAAAATCTTCTCCTGAAAATATCTATCTGAAAGGTCTGTTCTGCAAGGTTTTCCCAGAGCACAGAGCGCCTCATTCTTGATCTCTGCCCTGAACTCTTTTCAGGGCATGTTGAAGAGCAGTGAACGTAGTGGCTAGTGAGTTAATCCTTATAGAGGCAGATGGCAGGTGCCGTTTTCAGTTGGCAGTTCCTTCCTTTGCTTAATTTTTTATCTGATTATACTTAATTCTCTTTTAAGTTTATCAATGCATTTAAGTGAATTTTTGATGTTTGGTTGTTTTCAGTGCAACCATCAGTCACTATGCTTTGTTTACTTTTCATTTGTATGCATATTGTTATTATTATTTGCAGTTATAAACAACAACAAGAAGCCTTTTTGAGTGAATGAGGTTTTTAAAACCCTGGCTATATTAATCTGGGCCTTCTTTTTGCTTATAAACTATTTTTTAGGAGCGAGAAGATCTGATTCTAAGTGTTTGGGAAAATGATTCTTACAGAATGCACATGTGGTAGTTGATTTTTGTTATTTTTAAAAATTCACTTTAACAGTTGATTTTGGACATATTCTACTACATTAAAAAGTGGTGATTGTTTCTTTAATAATGAAGTGCTCTTCACCTGCAGCATTTCATATTTATGGAATTGTTTTTGTTTGATATGTAAATGGATAACAGGATGTTTTTCTCCTTATCACAGAAGATGCAGTAATACAGAAATTTAATCTCATAGAGTCCATGTACATGAAAAAAATATATATGGAGGCTATTATATTGAGAAAAAGCAATGAATATGTCCTTTCCTCTCATATTTATGTCTTTTATAATGCCTTCATACAATGATGCTGGGCTTGGTCATATCAGAGTTTTGGTCAATGAGACAGTTGCCAAAGTGAGGCAGGCAGAGATTTGATATGTATATGGACCTCTGTATGCAGGCTGTTCTTAGAATTCTCCCTTCTGGAACTTAGGATCCATTGTATAAGTTAGTCCTAGCTCTTCTGCTGAAAAGAGGTCTTGTGATGAAGCCCTGGAGGATGCAACATTACATAAAGTACTGACAACAGTGAGAATAACTGAGTTGACTGGAGTAGTCAATCCAAGGACCAGATAAGTAATAAGAGAAACATTCTTGAAACTCCTAGCCCAACTTGTCTAGTTGAATGCAACCTCAGAGTGACCCCAGTGGAGCCATATGGAGCAGAAAAAGAATCCAGTCAACTTCAGAAGCATGAAAATAACATTCCTATTGTTCTAAGTCATTAAGCTTTGGAATGGTTTGTTATTCTAGCAAAAACAGATAAGAAACAACATGTAAGATGTTTAATTCAGACCTGTTTACTGGGAAATCTTGGTTTCCCGTGTAAAAGTATTATACTAGAAGCCAAAATCAGTATGTATTTCCTTCATTCTATAGCATACTCTTAATTTCCAAAGTACTTTGAAATCTGTATTAAAGTACAAATTTAAGACCTTTTGTATACCATTGTTCTTTTGCTGAAATATCTTATTTGGAATGAAATCATTTGGCAGAACTCAAATAATTCTATTATTATTTTGATCTATTTTAAGTGAAATGCTAAGTAAATGTTTGCTTTAACTTCTAAGAGCTATTGTTACAGGATTTATAGGCTATATTGATTAATAATTCCAGTCTGTGTTTCATGCCCTTTAATGAAATTATGACCTTATTTGCTCTTAAAAATATCTCTGCTCTCAAAAGTTGTAATTCTGTTGAATGGTTTCTCAAATGCTTGAGAAGTCATACTGGGTACTATTTGCTATATTTCACAGTGTGCAACATTATATTGTATATATGTTTTACTATTGAGTGATTTTATTTTGTAGTCTTGCTAGTACCATCATATAATTAAATTGTAAGCTCATGTGGTACAAAGGTCAGACACATTAAATGTACAAAAGCAAATGCTATGTGTATTTAGGATTCTACTTTTTGCACACACACTGAAACCAGCATAAGGAAAGAAAAAAATCATGTATGTTACAGTTGAATTTTCTAGTTTTTGGAATAAGGTTTCACAGTGTGCATGCTAAGTTACTTCAGTGCTGTCCAACTCCTTGTGACCCTATGGACTGTAGCCAGCCAGACTCCTCTGTCCATGGGATGCTCCAGGCAAGAATACTGGAGTTGGATTGTCATTCCCTTCTCCAGGGGATCTTCCCATCCCATAGATGGAGTCTGCATCTCCTATGGTTCTTACACTGCAGGTGTATTCTTTACTGCTGAGCCCTACCAGGAAGCCAAAGTTTTGCAGCATCCTGTTGTAAAAAATTCTTACAGAAATTCTTTTCAAATATGCCTCCATTTACTTGGAATGCTCATCGAGAACACACATTCCTGCTAGATATTTTTAACCTGGTTATGAATAAGACTGATCACTCTAGTTATTGGTTGCTTTTTTTCTTCTTAACAATTTCTCTTTTAAATACATGTTGATTTTTGCTTTGTGGCTGCTTTCACGGTTGAAATATACTACAACTTTTTTTCTGATGACCACAAATTTCGAAGATTGTAGCTGGCCTATTTGTATTTTGCTGCTGTGCTGCTAAGTCGCTTCAGTCGTGTCCGACTCTGTGCGACCCCATAGACGGCAGCCCACCAGGCTCCCCCATCCCTGGGATTCTCCAGGCAAGAACGCTGGAGTGGGTTGCCATTTCCTTCTCCAATGCATGAAAGTGAAAAGTGAAAGTGAAGTCTCTCAGTCGTGTCCGACTCTTAGCGACCCCATGGACTGTAGCCCACCAGGCTCTTTCGTCCATGGGATTTCCCAGGCAAGAGTACTGGAGTGGGCTGCCATTGCCTTCTCCATTCTTTGTATTTTAGTTTTTGATTAAGCGGAGACAATAATTTCAAACTGTTTCTAAAAGTGTTTTTTAAACTTCAAGGGAACACGTTTGCATTACTACCTATATTTATTCAGTTTTACCCTTTGCCATGAAGATTCAATGGAAATCAAGGATTATTCAGTCTTGAGCAGTACTATTATTTGAGAGACCAGCAGGATATTAATATAAATAATTCTTGGTAAAATAGTGTTTCAGTTATTCTTTGAGAATATTCTGTATTATATTTAAATAGGGCAGGTACTAATATGATAAGATAACTAAATCATTCATCTGTTGCCTTTCAGCAATATAGAATAGCATTTAGATGTTATTTATCCATTTATTTAGAATGTGAGAATTACCTTAGACTAGATACATATCTTAAAGCTTCATTTCTTCACCTGATAATTGATATCTTCTATCATTGATCTTTCTAACTGACAAGTCCATAAAGAGTCTTCCTGATGTTAAATTCTATATCTGTATTCATATATGTGTCCATTTATAAACAATGTTCAAAGCTTTTATCAGCTTCTCAGAACTTAATAATTGCAAAAATGTTATGAACTTGATTATTTATCTTAGGCTTTCCAACCTTGGGGCTTTTCTGGTGGCTCAGACAGTAAAGAATCTGCCAGCAATGCAGAATTCAATTCCTAGGTTGGGAAGATCCCCTAGAGAAGACCATGGAAACCCACTCCAGTATTCTTGCCTGGAGAATCCCCATGGACTGAGTCTGGCAGGCTATAGTCCATGGAGTCACAGAATCAGACATGACTGAGTAACCAAGCGTGTCCATTACAGGCTTTCCAACCTAGATGGGGATTCTTTCTCTGATGAAGCATGTGGTTTCTTTATATTCTCAGAGTAAGCGTAAATATATTTCATATTGTTTTCTTTCAGTTTCTGGTTTTAGTCCTTAGTATCAATGAGGAAAAAATCAAATTATAATATTCCAGTCTTTCAAATAATTAAAAATAACTATTTTGATTATTCTTATTTGTACTTAGATAATTTGTAAATTATAAAAACAGAATTATACAAAATTGTTCATAATATTTCTTTATGTATTTAAAACTAAACTTCAATATTCTCATAGTCAAAGCTGCATGATACTGGCACAAAAACAGAAACATAAGTCAATGGAACAGAAATGAGAGCTCAGAAATGAATTAATACTTATATGGTTGTTTAATGTATGACAAAGGAAGTGAGAATATATACACTGGGAAAAATAAACTCAATAAACTCAATAAATGGAGTTGGGAAAACTGGACAGCTACATGCAGAAGAACCAAACTGGTTTACCTTCTCATACCACATGCAAAAATAAACTCAGAATGGTTTCAAGACTTCAATGTAAAACCTGAAGTCGTAAGAATCCTAGAAGAAAATATGCACTATAAACTCTTCAACATCCATCTCAGCAATGTTTATCAGGATGTGTCTCCTCAGGTGAGGCAAGCAAAAGCAAAAATAAACAAATGGGATATATCAAACTGAAAAGCTTTTGTGCAGCAAAGGAATCTATCAAAAAATGAAAACGCCACCTACTGAATGGGAGAACGTTTTTGCAAACAATGTGTCTGATAATCAGGGAAATTGCAACCCAAAACCACAATGACATATCACCTCACACCCGTCAGAATGAGTATTATCAGGAAAACAACAAATAATATATATTGTTGAGGATGTGGAGGAAAGAATCCTGGTGCAATGTTGGTGGGAATGCAAATTTGTATAGCTACTGTGGAAAACAGTATGGAAATTCCTCTAAAAATTAAAAATAGAACTACCATATGGTCTAGCAATTCTTCTGGGTATTTTTCCAAACAAAACAAAAACACTAATTTGAAAAGATACAGGCTCCCCTGTCTTCATAGCAGCATTATTTACAATAGCCAAGATATGGAAACAATCTAAGAGTTCATGGACAGATAAATGGATAAAGAAGATGTGTTATTTACGTATGAATATACAGATATACATAGGCTTCCCTGGTGACTCAGTGTAAAGAAACTGCCTGTCAAGGCAGGAATACAGGTTTTGATCCATGGGTCAGAAAGATCCTCTGGAGTAGGAAATGGCAATCCACTCCAGTATTCTTGCCGTGTCACAAAGAGTCAGACATGATTTAGTGACTAAACAACAGCACAACACACAGAGGAATATTACTCAGCCATAAAAATGAAATCTTGCCATTTGTGACAACATTGATGAACTTAAAGGATATTATGCTAAATGAAATGTCAAGCAGAGAGAGACAAGTACTGATGATTTAATTTTTATGTGGAATCTAAAAAACAAAAGAACAAGCAACATAAGAGAAACAGATTCATAGATACAAAGAAAAAATAAGTGGTTTCCAAAGGAAAGAGGGATGAGAAGGTGACTGAAATAGATGCGAGAGATTAAGAGGTACAAGCTCCCAATTAAAAAATAGTTAACAGAGGACATGTACAGCATGGTGAATAGAGTAAATAATACTGCAATATTTTTGTATGGTGACAGATGGAGACTAGACTTACCATGGTGTTCATTTTGTAATGTGTAGAAATATCAAATCATGCTGTGCACCTGGAACTAAATAGCATTGTTGGTCAATTATTTTTCATTTTAAAAAAATTTCTTTAGCTTTTTTTATGCCCATAAGATTTATAGTGATGTTCTTTTTTTGTCTAAACTCCTAATGTTGTTTACTTACTGAATTTTATTCTTAATTATTCTCATCAAGGTTTTATCAGTTTTATTAGACTTCTCAACAAATCAACATTTGGCTTTATTGATCTTTTCTATTTTCTATAAATATTCTATTAATTTCTGATGTCTTTAATATTCTATTTTTCTATTATATCTGTGCTTAATTTGCTCTTATTTAAACTTTTTGAGCTAGAGACTTAGATCATTGATTTTTCAGTTCAGTTCAGTCGCTCAGTCGTGTCCGACTCTTTGCGACCCCATGAATTGCAGCACGCCAGGCCTCCCTGTCCATCACCAACTCCTGGAGTTCACTAAGATTCACGTCCATTGAGTCAGTGATGCCATCCAGCCATCTCATCCTCGGTCGTCCCCTTCTCCTCCTGCCCCCAATCCCTCCCAGCATCAGAGTCTTTTCCAATGAGTCAACTCTTCGCATGAGGTGGCCAAAGTACTGGAGCTTCAGCTTTAGCATCATTCCTTCCAAAGAAATCCCAGGGCTGATCTTCAGAATGGACTGGTTGGATCTCCTTACAGTCCAAGGGACTCTCAAGAGTCTTCTCCAACACCATAGTTCAAAAGCATCAATTCTTCAGCACTCAGCTTTCTTCACAGTCCAATTCTCGCATCCATACATGACTACTAGAAAAACCATAGCCTTGACTAGATGGACCTTAATTGGCAAAGCAGTGTCTCTGCTTTTGAATATGCTATCTAGGTTGGTCATAACTTTTCTTCCAAGGAGTAAGCATCTTTTAATTTCATGGCTGCAATCACCATCTGCAGTGATTTTGGAGCCCCCCAAAATAAAGTCTGACACTGTTTCCACTGTTTCCCCATCTATTTCCCATGAAGTGATGGGACCGGATGCCATGATCTTTGTTCTCTCAATGTTGAGCTTTAAGCCAACTTTTTCACTCTCCTCTTTCACTTTCATCAAGAGGCTTTTGAGTTCCTCTTCACTTTCTGCCATAAGGGTGGTGTCATCTGCATGTCTGAGGTTATTGATATTTCTCCTGGCAATCTTGATTCCAGCTTGTGCTTCTTGCAACCCAGCATTTCTCATGATGTATTCTGCATATAAGTTAAATAAGCAGGGTGACAATATACAGCCTTGATGTACTCCTTTTCCTATTTGGAACCAGTCTGTTTTTCCATCGATTTTTAGGCATTTTAAAAATGCATTAACAAAATAAAAATAAAAATGCATTTTAAGGCTACAAATATTCCTATAAAAATAGTTTAATCTATATATTAGAAGCCTTGATCTTTCATATTTTTATTATTATTAGTTATCATACTGTGCGCTTCAGTATAAATGAAGTTTAAAAACAGGCGTGAGTGAGCAATCAGTATTTTAGAAGTCAGAATGATCACTTACCTTTGGGAAAGATGGCATGGTAATGATTGAGAATCATCTGTGTGGCATTTCTGGGATTCAGTTCAGTCTCTCAGTCATATCTGACTTGGCAACCCCATGGACTGCAGCATGCCAGGCCTCTCTGTCCATTGCCAGCTCCTGGAGTTTATTCATATCCTTTGAGTCAGTGATGTCATTCAACCATCTCATCCTCTGTTGTCGCCTTCTCCTCCTGCCCCCAATCCCTCCCAGCATCAGGGTCTTTTCAAATGAGTCACCTCTTTGCATCAGGTGGCAAAAGTATTGGAGTTTCAGCTTCAGCATCAGTCCTTCCAATGAACACCCAGGACTGATTTCCTTTAGGATGGATTCATTGGATCTCCTGCAGTCCAAGGGACTCTCATGAGTCTTCTCCAACACCACAGTTCAAAAGCATCAATTCTTCGGCACTCAGCTTTCTTTACAGTCCAACTCTCACATACATACATGACCACTAGAAAAACCATAGCCTTGACTAGACAGACCTTTGTCAGCTAAGTAATGTCTCTGCTTTTTAATATGCTATCTAGGTTGGTCATAGCTCTTCTTCCAAAGAGTGTCTTTTAATTTCATGGCTGTAGTCATCATCTGCAGTGATTTAGGAGCCTCCCCCTCCCCCTCAAATAAAGTCTGTCACTGTTTCCTCTATTTCCTCTTCTATTTGCCGTGAAGTGATGGGACCAAATCCTATGATCTTATTTTTCTGAATGTTGAGTTTTAAGCCATATGCTCTATTTCTTGACCTGATTAATGAGTCTATGGAAATATACACTTTGTGACAATTTCTTGAACTGTGTTCTTATAATTTGCTTATTTTTAAAAATCTGTATTATTTCAATAAATTTTTTTCAATATTAAAAATAAAATATTAGCATAAGTAGCATTTTATGTTGTAAAGAATTTAAAATGCAGTTTTGAAAATATCATTAGCTTTCATTGCAGAAGGAGCTGCTATGTAAATAAACAATCTTAAATGAATTAAATTCAACACACACAAAATTAAAGTTGTCCAATTTTGAAAAAATCTAATTAAAAAGATCGATATAATTTCAACTTTCACTCTCCATGAATGCTTATATGTTCAGTTTGGTTATTGTTCCACTCAAGGAATATGTCAACTTTTCCATATAGAATGGTTTCATGTGATTAATTTCCAGATTAAGAAATACTATAAAGTCAAGTAATTAAGCTTTATTTAAAGCAAAATTGGCAATTAAGTATACTAAAATTGTCAAAATTTAACTATTTGGTATTATTCAGAATATTAGTAAAAAATGATATTGTTAGTTGCAGAAATGTATCAATACCACATTATCATTGGTCTACTGCCTTTTCCCTCTCAGTCAATGTTAGGGCTTAGAGATACATGCTTACACTTGATCTTTCAGTTATCATGTTTCATATAATATATGATTTAATGAACAAAGGTTATTAAAAGAGGTTGTATTTATTTTGGTAAATGACAAAATATTTCAACTTTATCATGCTTCCTGACATAGTGTCTTACCATTAATTATAATCTCCATATTTTATTATACTTTCCACTCCTTTCCCCACCAATTTTCTACTTATCCTCTAGATTTTTCCTCTAGCCTTTATATCTCACTTCTACTTATCCTCTAGCCTTTATATCTCACTTCTTCAGCTAACCCCACCTCTGTACTACTGAGTACATTAACCCATTGTGTGTACACACCCCTAGCAATCTTCACCGTTACTTTCTAATGTGCATCTCACCTGTTTTTATTATTTCAGCGTGAACTCTTTTCCTGGATTTTGAATTCCAAAGGACCAAGACCACAGCTGTGTTGTGCACCAGCTCTTATTTTAGTGTCTAGTAAAGTATGTGTTGTTGTTGTTTAGTTACTAAGCAACAAGGGTCCTGTCGAACCCTTTGCGATCACTTGGACTGTAGTCTGCCACGTAGTCCTAGTGCATGGGATTTCCCAGGCAAGAATACTGGAGCAGATTGCCATTTCTTTTCCAGGGGATCTTCCTGACCCAGGGATCAAATTTGCATCTCCTGCATTGTCAGATGGATTCTTTACCAGGGAAACTCAGTAGAATATGTAGCTCATAGTAAATTTCAGTAAAATTTGTTTTGAATGGATGGATTAAATGTGGATGTCCTAAATAAAATAGTGTTATCATAGATATTGTTTTCTGATTCTGTCAAATTTTGGTTCTTCTGGAGGATTTAGAGAATTTGGAATGCACATTAATGATTTTTTGTTTTGCTTTTTTATCTTGAAGAGGCTTGAAGCAGCTGTTATAATGTTCAACCATTTTTGGGACATACGGAAATTCAAGGAGATCAAACCAGTCAATCCTAAAGGAAATCAGTCTTGAATATTCATTGGAAGGACTGCTACTGAAGCTGAAACCCCAATACTTTGGCCATCTGGTGCAAAGAACTGACTCATCGGAAAAGACCTGGATGCTGGGAAAGATTGAAGACAGGAGGAGAAGGGGATGACAGAGGATGAGATGCTTGGATGGCATCACTGACTTGATAGGCATGAGTTTGAGCAAGTTCCAGGTGTTGATGATGGACAGGGAAGCCTGGCATGCTGCAGTCCAGAGCATTGCAGAGAGTTGGATGTGACTAAGAAACTGAACTGAAAATACACAAGTATTCTTATTACCTTTCTATTTATTCTATGATATTCAAAACTGGGGGGGGGGGAAGTACCTTCTACAATCTTGGCCATAGACGGCTAGGAGAAGGAAAAGAAAATGACAGCAAAATTGTTTGCTCACTTGGAGGAGAAAATCTTTAGGAAGCCAACCTCAAGCCCTTCCGTGGAACCCAGAGTCTCTCTCTTGTAAGATTAAGGTCATTGTTTGATTGGAAATAGTTGGAAGCTTAGTCAGCATATTCATTCCCTGTACATGACTTGGTTTTGAGCTATAAATGTAAATTTAATAGCTTGTTTAAAACAAACAAACAAAAAAAAAACAAGGAAGATACAGACAGATGCTAAACATTCAGAAAATTTAAAACCTATGTTGTTTTAAAATTATTAAAAACATGAAACCATATTAGGATTGTATATATACTCATTATCCTTGTCATTCTAAAAGATGTGAAAATAGAGGTATTCTTATATTGAGGTATCTTCTTGAACATCTAAAATTACTTATGGAATTACTAATGGAAATATACTTGTTTTTTCCACTTAAATTACTAATAGAAATATACTTGTGAACTGTGAGGGAGATGGCTTCAAACCAAGGCTTTTTAGTTTTCGGTGTAGCATTATTTATGTCAAAATCCAACACCAGTTTTAACATTTAGTGACTAAGAGTATCTACAAATACTTTTTCTAAATAATTATTTTGTAAATGATTATTTAAATTCTAATTATAAGATTATTTATGGCTGATAGGTAAAACAAGGATGTATTTTGGAGTTAACCCACAAATTATTTAATATCCCCAAGATCTTGATTTTATGTAATAGTAAAGGGAAATTTTGGCAAAGATGTTATAAAAGAGAAGATAAAAAATTCCTAACATGTTTAATCTTTAGAATACACATAGTACTTACTTTCGAATATTGATTTCCATCATAATCTTTCAAAAACAGTAATTGCTATAGACTAGATCTGAGGAAATATCTGCATAATCACCAATATGTGAACAAAATAAAAAGTGAAAGTCGATCAGTCATGTCCGACTCTTTGTGACCCCATGGACTACACAGTCCATGGAATTCTCCAGGCCAGAATACTGGAGTGGATAGCCTTTCCCTTCTCCAGGGGATCTTCCCAACTCAGGGACTGAACCTAGGTCTCCTGCATTGCAGGTGGATTCTTTACCAGCTTCAAGGGAAGCCCAAAAATACTGGAGTGGATAACCTATCTCTTCTCCAGCAGATCTCCTGACCCAGGAATCAGCCCAGGGTCTCCTGCATTGCAGGCAAATTTTTTACCAACTGAGCTATCAAGGAAGCCATCATATGAACAAAAGTTACAGATAATTAATTTTTTTTAAAAATTTACCTGGAAATGTTGGAAGTATAGAGATATAATCTGTAAAACCTTGAATTATATATTGTGACATATGTCTTTCTCATGTCTTAGCTTTTGTTATTGATATTTATTTTCTTTTATCAATAGATATTTTATACATCTCTTGTCTCTGAGCTGGATGTACAGAGAACACAATAATGTCTTTTCCAATATGGGACAGCTTCTAACTGTATGTCAGGAAAGGGAAGGAAAAGAATATCAACTGAATAGTGTACAGGATGTGTTTAAAGAGTTGACTGAATATCTTGTCTTATACAGGCTACATTTCCTATAAAATTAAAATCAAGGCTATATCTAAATCTACTTCTTTAAAAATTCTGTATTCAATGTTTTATAGTGTAACATCTGATTGGAAAAAAAAATTTATACCTGCTTCCTGTAGTATTTCTGAAAGACAATCACAATCTTTGTTGTTATTCAGTCCCTCAGTCATGTTCTACTCTTTGCTACCCCATGGGCTGCATCATGCCAGGCTTCCCTGTTCTTCACCATCTCCTGGAGCTTGCTCAAACTAGTTTCCATTGAGTCAGTGATGCCATCCAATCATCTCATCCTCTGTAGTACCCTATTCCTGCCTTCAATCTTTCTCAGCATCAGGGTCTTTTCCAATGAGTGGGCTTTTCGCATTGGGTGACCAAAGTATTGGAACTTCAGCATTAGGATTTCTAATGAATATTCAGGTTTGATTTCCTTTAGGACTGACTGGTTTGATCTCCTTGTAGTTCAACGGACTCTCAAGAATCTTCTCCAACGTCACAGTTCAAAAGCATCGACACTTTGATGCTCAGCTTTCTTTATGGTCCAACTCTCACATTCATACAGGACTATTGGAAACCATAACTTTGACTAGACTGACCTTTGTTGACAATGTAATGTCTCTTCTTTTTAATATGCTGTCTAGGTTTGTCATAGCTTTTCTTCCAAGGAGCAAGTGTCTTTTCATTTCATGGCTGCAGTCACCATCTGGAGTGATTTTGGAACCCACAAAAATAAAGTCTCTCACTGTTTCCTTTGTTTCCCCATCTATTGCTATGAAGTGATGGGACCAGATGCCATGAACTTAGTTTTTCGAAAGCTGAGTTTTAAGCCAGCTTTTTCACTCTTCTCTTTCACACGAACTTCATCAAGAGGCTCTTTAGTTCCTCTTTGCATTCTGCTGTAAGGGTGGTATTGTCTGCATATCTGATGTTATTGATATTTCTCCCAACAATCTTGATTCCAGCTTGTGCTTCATCCAGCCTGGCATTTCACATGATGTACTCTACACAGAAGACAAAGAAGCAGAGTGACAATATGCAACCTTGTCGTAACTCCTTTACCAATTTTGACCCAATCTGTTGTTCCATGTCTGGTTCAAACTGTTGTTTCTTGACCTGCATACAGGTTTATCAGGAAGCAGGTAAGTACAGTGGTCTGGTATTCCCATCTGCTTAATAATTTTCCACATTTTGTTGTGAACCACATACTCAAAGGCTATAGCATAGTCAATGAAGCAGAAGTCGATATTTTTCTGGAATTTCTATCATGCAATGGATGTTGGCAATTTGATCTCTGGTTCCTCTGCCTTTTCTAAATCCAGCTTGAACATCTGGAAGTTCTTGGTTCACATACTGTTGAAGCCTTGCTTGGAGAATTTTGAGCATTTCTTTGCTGGCATGTGAAATGAGTGCAGTGTGCAGTAGTTTGAACATTCTTTGGCATTGCCTTTCTATGGGACTGGAATGAAAACTGACCTTTTCCAGTCCTGTGGCCACTGGTGAGTTTCCCAAATTTGCTGGCATATTGAATGCAGTACTTTCACAGCATCATCTCTTAGGATTAGGAATAGCTCAACTGAAATTCCATCACCTCCACTAGCTTTGTTTGTAGTGATGCTTCCTAAAGCACACTTGACTTCTCACTCCAAGATGTCTGGCTCTAGGTGAATGATCACACCATCATGGTTATCTGGGTCATGAAGATCTTTTTTTGTATAGTTCTTCTTGTTTTCTTGCGACCTCTTCTTAATATCCTCTGCTTCTGTTAGGTCTATACCATTTCTGTCCTTTATTGTGCCCATCTTTGCATGAAATAAAGCAGAAATTTTCTGTTTTTCTGGAATTCTCTTGCTTTTTCTATGATCCAATGGATGCTGGCAATTTGATCTCTGGCTCTTCTTCCTTTTTCTAAATATAGCCTGAACATCTGAAATTCACAGTTCACATACTGTTGAAGCATGGCTTGGAGAATTTGCGGAATTACTTTGCTTGCATGTGAGATGAGTGCAATTGTGTGATAGTTTGAACATTCTTTGGCATTGCTTTTCTTTGGGATTGGAATAAAAACAGGCCTTTTCCAGTCCTGTGATCTCCAAATTTGCTGGCATATTGAGTGCAGCACTTTCACAGCATCATCTTTTAGTAGTTCAACTGGAATTCCATCACCTCCACTAGCTTTGCTCATAGTGATGCTTCCTAAGGCCCACTTGCCCTCGCATTCCAGGATGTCTGGTTCTAGGTGAGTGATCACATCATCGTGGTTATCTGGGTTATGAAGATCTTTTTTGTATAGTTCTTCTGTGTAATCTTGCCACCTCTTCTTAATATCATCTGCTTCTGTTAGGTCCATACCATTTCTGTCCTTTATTGTGCCCATCTTTGCATGAAATGTTCCCTTGGTATCTCTAATTTTCTTGAAGAGATCTCTAATCTTTCCTTTTCTATTATTTTCCTCTATTTCTTTGCACTGATCCGTGAGGAAGGCTATCTTATCTCTCCTTGCTTTTCTATGGAACTCTGCATTCAGTTGGGTATATCTTTCCTTTTCTCCTTTGCCTTTGGCTTCTCTTTTCTCAGCTATTTATAAGGCCTCCTCAGATAACTGTTTTACCTTTTTGCATTTTTTCCCCCATGGGGATGGGCTTTTCCTTTCCCCTTGGATGTGAGATATCTTTTTCACTAGGTTCCAACATTCTCCTGTCAATGACTGTTCAGCAACTAGTTGTAGTTTTGCTGTTCTCACAGGAGAAAATGAGTGTACATTCTTCTACACCACCGTCTTGTGAGGGTGTAATCATAACCTTTTGTATTATACTTTTTATAGGATTTTGTGGAACAGATAATTTCATTCTGTATCTGGCTAAGTACAAAGACCTTTGCTATATTATGAATACTAGTTTTTGTAGAAAGGAAAAATTACTTTGATAATTTGCTATGATAAGACAGTATAATTGAATATGCCCAATTTGACTTCAGATAGGGTATATTCAGAGAGGTATGAAAATATTGAGTATGATGAAGTCCATCTTCTGATAATAATCTTGATTCTAACCATCTAACATCAGCAGAATGCTGCCTTAGAACTAGAATATTTCCGAGATGAGAAGAAGGTACCATTCAAAATTACAAAATCTTGCTTTCTCATTTTAAAATGCCTGCTCTTAAACTTAAAGACTTTCAACATCTTTTATTCTTCTGAATCTGGAAGAAAGCCAGAAGTTGGCTGGACATTATCTTTAAACAAATGTATGAATAATGCCAGAAAATATGTTAATTAAGATACTTGCCAATACTTGACTCTAAATTTTTATTTACAGACTAAAATTTGTATTGAAAAACTGCTTCATAAGCTATTTAAAATAGCAATAACAGCAACAACAAAGAAACTGAACATGGTAAAATTTAATGAGCCATTTAGAAAATTAGCTTTCAAATAGAATAAACCTCTACATACTCATCACCCAGCTCTAACAATTTTGCCAATTTTGTTTTGTTTATTCTCTCACTGTCTTTTTAAACTGAAATATTTTAAAGAAAATCTCAAAAGACATTATTTTACCTGTAAACAGTTCAATATGCATCTTAAATTGATAAGGAATTGTATTTTTAACATAGCATTCACCAAGGCAAACCATTCAACATCACAGTAATCCGAATCTATGCCCCAACCACTAATGCCGAGGAAATTGAAGTCAAATGGTTCTATGAAGACCTACAAGACCTTCTAGAACTAACATAAAAAAAAAATGTCTTTTTCATCATAAAGGATTGGAATACAAAAGTAGAAAGTCAAGAGATACTTGGAGTAACAGGCAAATTTGGTTGTGGAGTACAAAATGAATCAGGGCAAAGGCTAACAGAGTTTTGCCAAGAGAAAACACTGGTCGTAGCAAATGGTCTTTTTCAACAACACAAGAGACAACTCAACAAACGGACATCATCAGATGGTCAATACTGAAACCAGATTGATTATATTCTTTGCAGCTGAAGATGGAGAAGGTGTATACAATCAGCAGCACAAGACCAGGAGCTGACTGTGGCTCAGATCATGTGCCCCTTATTACAAAATTCAGACTTAACTTGAAAAAAGTAGGGAAAACCAATTGGCCTTTCAGATATGAACTAAATCAAATCCTTTATGATTATACAGTGGAAGTGACAAATCGATTCAAAGAACTAGATCGAATGACAGAGTTCCTGAAAAATTATGGAGGGTGGCAGTGAACAAAAACATCTCAAAGAAAAGAAATGCAAGAAGGCAAAATGGCTGTCTGAGGAGGCCCTACAAATAGCTGAGGAAAGAACAGAAGCATAAGGCAAAGGAGAAAGAGAAAGATATAGCCAACTGAATCCAGAGTTCCAGAAAATTGCAAGGAGAAATAAGAAAACCTTCTTAAGTGAACAATGCAAAGAAAAAGAGGAAAACAATAGAATGGAAAAAACTAGAGATCTCTTCAAGAAAATTAGAAATACTAAGAGAACATTTCATGCAAAGATGGGCACAATAAAGGACAAAAATGGTATAGACCTAACAGAAGCAGAAGATACTAAGAAGAGGTAGCAAAAATACACAGAACTACACAAAAAAGATCTTGATGACCCAGATAACTACAATGGTGTGATCACTCACCTAGGGCCAGACATCTTGGAGTACAAAGTGAGGTGGACCTTAAGAAGCATCACTGCGAACAAAGTTAATGGAGGTGACGGAATTCTATTCAGGCTATTTAAAATTCTATATAGATTATTTAGAATGATGCTGTGTAAGTGCTGCACTCAATATGCCAGCAAATTTGGAAAACTCAGAAGTGGCCCCAGGATCGAATAAAGTCAGTTTTCATTCCAATCCCAAAGAAAGGCAATGCCAAAAAATGTCCAAACTACCATACATTTGCACTCATTTCACATGCTAGCCAAGTAATGCTCAAAATCCTTTAAATGAGGCTTCAACAGTACGTGATCCATATGGATCATGAGAAAAGGGGATTCCAAAAATACTTCTGCTTCACTGATATGCCAAAGCCTTTGACTGTGTGGATCACAACAAATGTGGATCACAACAAACTGTGAAAAAATTTTAAAGAGATGGGAATACCAGACCACCTTACCTGCCTCCTGAGAAATCTGTATGCAGGTCAAGAAGCAACAGTTAGAACCTTTTGTGGAACAATGGACTGGTTCAAAATTGGGAAAGGAATATGTCAAGGTTGTTTATTGTCACTCTGCTTAACTTATATGCAGGGTACATCATGCAAAATGCCAGGCTGGATGACTCACAAGCTGAAATCAAGATTGCTGGAAGAAATATCAACTTCAGATATACAGATGGTACCACCCTAATGGCAGAAAGCAAAGAGCAACTAAAGGGCTTCTTGATGAGAGTGAAAGAGGAGAGTGAAAAAGCTGGCTTAAAACTCAGCTGTCAAAAAAAGATCATGGCATCTGCTCCCAACACTTGTTGGCAAATAAATGGGGAAACAATGGAAATGGTAACAGACTTTATTCTTGGGCTCCATAAAGCTAATAAATTAGCTTTATTCTTGTGGGTGGTGACTTTAGCCATGTAATTAAAATACTTGTTCCTTTGAAAGAAAGCTATGACAAACCTAGACAACTTTGCTGACACCACTTTGCTCTCAAAGGTCTGTATAGTCAAAGCTATGGTTTTCCCATTAATTATGTACAAATGTGAGATTTAGATGTAAAAGAAGTCTGAGCACAGAGGAATTGATAGTTTCAAACTGTGGTGCTGTAGAAGACTCTCGAGAGTCCCTTGGACTCAGTTCAGTTCAGTTCAGTCACTCAGTCATGTCTGACTCTTTGCGACCCCATGAATCACAGCACACCAGGCCTCCCTGTCCATCACCAACTCCTAGAGTTCACTCAGATTCACGTCCATTGAGTCAGTGATGCCACCCAGCCATCTCATCCTCTGTCGTCCCCTTCTCCTCCTGCCCCCAACCCCTCCCAGCATCAAAGTCTTTTCCAATGAGTCAACTCTTCGCATGAGGTGGCCAGAGTACTGGAGTTTCAGCTTTAGCATCATTCCTTCCAAAGAAATCCCCGGGTTGATCTTCAGAATGGACTGGCTGGATTTCCTTGCAGTCCAAGGGACTCTCAAGAGGCTTCTCCAACACCACAGTTCAAAAGCATCAATTCTTCGGCGCTCAGCCTTCTTCACAGTCCAACTCTCACATCCATACATGACCACAGGAAAAACCATAGCCTTGACTACACGGACCTTAGTTGGCAAAGTAATGTCTCTGCTTTTGAATATGCTATCTAGGTTGGTCATAACTTTTCTTCCAAGGAGTAAGCGTCTTTTAATTTCATGGCTGCAGTCACCATCTGCAGTGATTGGAGATCAAACTAGTCAATCCTAAAGGAAATCAGTCCTGAATATTCATTGGAATGACTGATGCTGAAGCTGAAGCTCCAACACTTTGGTCACTTGTCAGAAAAAAGCCACCTCATTTGAAAAGAAGCTGATGCTAAGAAAAATTGAGGGCAGGAGGAGATGGAATTGACAGAGAATGAGTTGGTTGGATGGCATCACTGACTCAATGGACATGAGTCTGAGCAAACTGCCAGAGAGTTATGAACAGGGAAGCCTAGTGTGCTGCAGTCCTTGGGGTTTCAAAAGTAGGACATGGCTTAGTAACTCAACAACTTTTTTTTCAATTTGCATGCTTTATGGAATTAAAAAGTAGTTATTTCCCCAAGTTTTAGAAAAAATACCAAATCTTTTGAAAAAAATTTGTAAGAATAGTGCATTGAGTACCTGTCTTCTTTCACTAAGATTTAGCAGTTGTTAAAATGTGGCCATATCTGCTTTGTCTGCTTCTCTCTCTTGCTCAGGAGTGCTGCTGCTGCTGCTAAGTTGCTTCAGTCGTGTCCGACTCTGTGCGACCCCACAGACTCTGCCATCCCTGGGATTCTCCAGGCAAGAACACTGGAGTGGGTTGCCATTTCCTTCTCCAATGCATGAAAGTGAAATGTGAAAGTGAAGTCGCTCAGTTGTGTCCGACTCTTAGTGCTTTCTTATTTTATCTTTTGAAAGCAGTTGAGAATTAGCTGCAGACATCATGATATCTCATTTCTGACTAATAAACCAGAAAAGAAGAAAAGAAAAAAGAAATCCTTGTTAGTTTCCGTGCTTCTGCTCCTTGGGGCATAAGTTCAATCCCTGGTCAGGAAACTGAGATTCTTTATGCTATGCAGCAGGGCAACCAAAAAGAAAAAGAAAAGAAACAATTCAGCTGATATCTCCTAAAAACCACGTATTATCCCATATAACCACAATACAATGGTCAAATACAAAAAAATTAACATTAATATAATTGGCTTATATACATACGATTTATATTCAGTATCTCTCAATTGTATGAAGACTCCGCTATAGCTATTTATTTTCTTATACATTAGGAGCCAATCATGGATCATACTTTGCAGTTCACCTCCCAGAATCTAGTATTTTCCCAAGTTCTTTCCCGATCCTCCCCTTTTTTGTCTTTCTTGATCCAAAAGTTTTAAAATAATTCAGGCCAATTTTTCTCACAAAATGACCCTCAATTTATGTTTGTCTGAGTGTTGCCTCATTTGATTTCAGTTAATATTTTATTTTTTCAGCAAGGAATATTACATGGATGGAGTACATCAAGAGATACATGACGTAAATTTGTTCTATTACTGATGATGTTACATTTGCTCATTTAGTTAAGGCTGTGTCCAGCAGGTTTATCAATGTAATTAATACATAATGTGAAACTTCAAGAGTTTGTGAATATCCTATTCTTTAACAAAGTCTCACTCAACAGGACCTGTCATTTATTATATTATTTTATACCCAGTCTTTATTCAAAACTTCTCACTTGTCTCATTAATGTTTTGTTTTCTTTGAATCATGATGCAGACAAGGTTTACACATTTTATTTCACTTTGATGTCTCTTAAATTTCTTTTCTTCTGTAACAGACCACTCCCTGCTTTTCTCACACTTATTCTCTTTTCATATTCTTTGTTGGGTCAGTTGCACTGTAGAGTGATCATTTCCTGTGTCATGTTCAACTTGATGTTCTGTTTCCCACATAAACTGACATAATGGTAAACTGTCAACTGGTCTTGAGGTCTGGAGAGTTGATTAAATTCCTTTGCTTATTTTTTAAAAGCATGTACTTCATAAGTGCTGCTGATAACTTTCTATGTATCTCCCAAAGCAGGAATTTTAATTTTTTATTTTCTAATGGTCTGACCAAAAACAACACAATTCTATCCAATGACTAAGGATTCCCTGCTTGTGTAGAAGATATTATCACTCTTAGGCTTAATTCACTGTGTAAGGAATGGGACAAGTTTGAAATCAATGTATTCTTGCTCATAAGCATCTTACCATAGCCTATGGCCATAAAGGAAAGAGAAAACGGTCAGAAAACGTAACTAAGTATGCAAGTTCAAGATCAAAAGTAGAAAATCCTGAGCAACAATGATCTTTGTCCTATAAAAATCGTATTTCTTTTGTCTACATTGCATCCAAAAGAGGGAGAAGACCTTCAAAAGGAATTCTTCAGTTGAGCATCTGTGTAACAACTAAAACTGTACCACTTTTATGTACATAGATATATAATGCATTAAAAAATAGAATCATTAATTTTCAGGACTAAGGGGACAAATGCTATAGGCCCCCCAAATTTTGCCTGCTTGTCTCCAATGTAAGGGGGACACATTTCTTTCTGGAAAAGGACATCTCTATTCCCAAATAGTTTTGTTTCAGATGATACAGTTCTATCCTATGTTTTCTTCAAACCTGTCTCTAAACTCCATAATGAGGTTTTGGCTTATGCTTTCCGTGAAATCTTAGAGTAAGTTCATTTTTGCATTTATGTGACAATCTGTAACTGATTGAAAAAGCATGGCTATAGCGCCTCCTACTGTTTAGATCACCCAGGGAAGCCTCACCCAGGGACCTGTGGTGACATGGACTCATACCAATATAGTGACTGAGCTAGTAGCAGTTGGCTAGGCTAAGAAGCATTCATTTTTATCTAGAGGGTAGGCAGCAGGCCTCCTGCTTCAGTCAGTTGTAACCAAAGGGAAATTGTAGGCCTTATACTGCCAGATCTCTTAATTTCCAAGAAAAACTGGAACTCTGGTTTGTATGAGAAATCTCTTGCTATGTAAATATTAGTATACATTCTAAACTTTAAAACACTGAGTACTGTGCAAGCCAAATAAAACACATTTGATTCTGCTTATCAACTGCCAGCAATGAACTCAGTTTTAATAAGCTGACAGATATCCAGACTCCTGGACTTCCTCCTTTGGAAGAGGTTCTATAACTTACCCCCGGCCTTCATGAGGTTGAAACCAGTTATGGTGCAAAGATCATTAAGACTGTCTCTTCCATTAGTTAAAACTAGATACTACTCTTTCAAATCTCTCTATTTTTAAATCATTGCCTCATTTAAGTGTGGTCTGCAAGAATGGGCCTCCCTGGTGACTTGACAGTAAAGAATCCACCCACAATGCAGGAGACCTGGGTTTGATCCCTGAGTTCCATCCCTGAATGGGGAAGATCCCCTGGAGAAGGAAAAGGCAACCCAACCAGTATTTTGTCTGGAGAATCCCATGGATAGAGGAGTCTGGCTGGCTGCAATCCATGGGGTTGCAGAAGAGTAAGACATGATTTAGCAACTAACAACAACCACCATAACAGTACTCTGCAGTTGATTTTCTTCCTATTAGGCTAAAACTTTTTCTGGTTTTAAGGCATCTGGTTTTAAAGTTTACCTGTTCATCATTCTTAAGCTTCACGTGGCAATTGCATGTCTTGTTCTGTAAGTAAATATGTTTACGTTTGAAGGAGTAAGAGTTTGTAATGGGTAAAATCTAAACTTAATGTTTCTTTTTTTAACTTTAGGAAAAAAGATTGGGCGGATCACAGCAATACTATAAAGATAATTGTTACATTAACAGACCATTGGGAAGAAGCAATGCTTTTCAAGTTCTTTAAGGAAATGGAATAAATATTTATGTAAGATAGAAGCATGTTGTTCAATTTTATATTCAGCAGGATAGACTGAATTATCTTATTTAAGCTAATATCCATTAAAAAGTCACTTTGCTAATGGCACCAAATGTGCAAATGTTACTCTTTCTTTTTTTGCAAACAATGATATACTATCAAAATAGTTATTATCTCATTAGCTAAGATGTCAAGCAGTTCTGTTTTGTGTTTAAAAAACTATTTCTAAATTAAGATCACTGTCCTCTGAATGCTAGTGGAAATTCGGAAAAATGACTCCTTTTATTTTTTTCCATGGTAACAGTTTGTTTAACATCTTAAATATAAATTAATTTTAATATGGAATTAAAAGTAACATCATACATTTCAACAACAAAACATGATTGACACCAATTTCTAATAGATTTTTAATAGTCATTACTTTTAAGTACAAGATATATTGAAAGGAAGAAAGGCAAAAGAAAGTAGAGTCCTATGTTTCTATTGCATGTTACAAAGTCCATTTTTGTTTCTGATTTTGTTACATATTGAGGTGCTCCTATGTAGGGTGCATAAATCTTTACGGTTGTTATATCTTCTTGGATTGATCCTTTCTTGGATTGATGATTATGTAGTATCCTTCCTTGTCTCTTATGACAGTCTTTATTTTAAAGTTTATTTTGTCTGATATGAATGTTGCTACTCCAGATTTCTTTTGATTTCCATTTACATGAAATATCTTTTTACATTCCCTCACTTTCAGTCTGTATGTGTCTCTAGGTCTGAAGTGGGTCTCTTGTAGACAGCACATATGCAGACGGGTCTTGTCTTTTGTTTGGAACATTTAATTCATTTACATTTAAGGTCATTATAGATAAATATGTTCTTATTACCATTTTCTTAATTGTTTGGGGTTTGTTTTAATAGGTCTCTTAAAGTTTCCTGCCTAGAGAAGTTCCTTTAGCATTTGTTGTAAAGCTAGTTTGATGGTAGCTGAATTCTCTTCACTTTTCTTGTCTGTAAAGCTTTTGATTTCTCTGTCAAATCTGAATGAGATTCTTGTTGGTTGTAGGTTTTATACCATATCTTCTTAAACCAATTGTCTATTGTACTTGGGTTGTTTCCCTGTCTTAGACATTGTAATCTTGATTCCTGAAGATCCATTTTAAGACAAAGATTATTCAACACTTTTATTTATAGTTAAAACCATAGTGAGTAAATTGTCCACTGCTCAAATCAGTCAAAGAAAATTTTCCTGAAGAACAGTTTTAATGATTTTCTGGGGTTGAGGGAGAGGGATGATGCAAAAAGCAGAGTATGTTGGCCATGCCAACACATAGGGCTTGTTATGAAATAACTAGAAAGTTCAAAATGTACCATATGTAAAAGAGCTAGTGGGAAGTTGCTGTACAACACAGAAAGCTCAACCCGCTGCTCTGGGACAACCTGGAGGCATGGGTTGGGGTAGGGAGTGGGAGGGCGGTTCAAGAGGGAGGGGACATATGTACACTTATGGTTGATTCATGTTGTTGTATGGCAGAACAGAACATTGTAAAGCATTTATTCTCTTATTAATTTTTTAATTCAATTTGCTTTTAATCCAAGGCATTTGTGCAAACTGATAAAACCTCATACGTTTCCAAGCATAATGACACAGAAATTAGGAGTCTCTGAAATTTGGGCACTGGCCGAGGTTGTCTCCAGATAAAGGAAAACAAACAAACAAAAAATGATAGGTTTCCATCAAATTCTACAATTCAGTGTTAGTGCTATGTGATATATGGAAAAATCCACAATAAGATAGGACAGAAGTTGAGTGTGGGTGTTTAGAAGCTTTTGTATCACTTTGACATTGCTGCTATTTTTAAGCATGTGATCAGTAGGTTTGCTAGTTAAATCTAATTATAAAGTAATTATGCTTACTTTCTGTATATTTTACTGCTGATTTTCACTTCATTTCTCTAATTGATTTTTATTGCATTTCACACAGTAGTGGTGTACAATGGGTTGGGAATTAAAACAAGCAAAACAAAAGATTCTTCATCACAGACAATTTGAGAAGCTCTGATCTAACCACCTGGGGCCTTGAGTAGTCTGTTACCCTCTGTTCAAAATCTACCCTGAAGGTGTCAGGGGTGGTCCTTCACTGAACTACTGGATGCCTGGCTTCACAAATGCCAGTACTATGGAAATATGCTAATTGTTAACATTTAAGTTCATGGTTTCTTCCTAATTTAATTATGTTAATTTAGGGATGAGGATGGAAATTGCCAAGTGGAATCTGGAAGAAAAGAGATATAGTTTCAATCTAGTCACTATTCAGTTCAGTTCCGTTCAGTTCAGTCGCTCAGTCGTGTCCGACTCTTTGCGACCCCATGAATCACAGCACACCAGGCCTCCCTGTCCATCACCACTTCCCAGAGTTCACTCAGACTCATGTCCATTGAGTCAGTGATGCCACCCAGCCATCTCATCCTCTGTCGTCCCCTTCTCCTCCTGCCCCCAATCCCTCCCAGCATCAAAGTCTTTTCCAATGAGTCAACTCTTCCCATGAGGTGGCCAGAGTACTGGAGTTTCAGCTTTAGCATCAGTCCTTCCAAAGACCACCCAGGACTGATATCCTTTAGAATGGACTGGTTGGATCTCCTTGCAGTCCAAGGGACTCTCAAGAGTCTTCAACACCACAGTTCAAAAGCATCAATTCTTCGGTGCTCAGCCTTCTTCACAGCCCAACTCTCACATCCATACATGACCACAGGAAAAACCATAGCCTTGACTAGACGGACCTTAGTTGGCAAAGTAATGTCTCTGCTTTTGAATATGCTATCTAGGTTGGTCATAACTTTTCTTCCAAGGAGTAAGCGTCTTTTAATTTCATGGCTGCAATCACCATCTGGTCCTTTCTTAAACTGACATTACTCTGTAATGTCAATAGTACCCCTTCTAGGGTTGCTATGAGGATCAAGGGAGGTAAGTCATGCAGAAATGACTACAGTAGGTGTTCACCAAGAGGATACAGATTGACCTTTTACCTTCCTTTACTCTCAATATACCATGTAAAGCTCAATGTGTTTTTTAATGAATGGCTGAAACTGACTTAAATAATTCTGATTAAGAATTTTTACAAATGTGTGTTGATTTCTTAATGACATCTTTTTTTTGGAGGGGGAGTCTTGTAGCTTCTTACTTTTATAAAACTTTTCATGAGTGGCGATTGCTCTGACTAGGCAACCAAAGGAAAGATTTGAATCTGTTAGTTTTTATCTCAACCTGCTAAAGCTTATAGAAAAGCTGTGACAGAGAATGAAAGGATAATATCATAAGCCATTATTATTATCTCTGTCAATGAAATGATTTATAATGATCATGGGGCAAACTGTACTAATAATGAAGTCATTCCATACAATTTGTAAAAGCCACATATGGTGATATACCACTTCCTACTGTTTTATGTCTATTTATAACTCAATTACCTGGTATTACTATTAAGGGAGTTGCTTTGAGATTGAACTGTAACTGAGCTAAGCTGGTGGCAAAAACAAAATCTGTAAAAATGTTTTTAGCTTATCCTCTCTCTGCAACTCAGTGCCCAGACCTCTGTGATTTGGACAAGTAGTTTGGTTTGTAGATTAAATATGGTATTTCCTTTAATTTCCTACTTATATGTAGAAAGGTTGTTTGTTTCTTTGTTTTATATCTGGTACAATTAGTGACATGGACGCATTGTTATATTCAGTCAAAGGGTAAATTAGACTCATTTGAGAAGAACATTTTTTATCTGCTGCTACGTAGCTATTTCTGAAGTGGTCATTATGGTGTGTAATGACCACAAAAGTGTTAATGTGTTCACATAACCTCACTTAATTCCTCAGTGACTCATTGAGAATCTCAGTTCAGTTCAGTCGTTCAGTCAT